>NC_091117.1:5322500-5622500 GCF_040183065.1 Periplaneta americana
AATAATAACATACAGGGTGATCCATTTTGTATGGATAAAAAAATAGTTATTTATGGTACTTGTGAGGTAAGTGCATCTTTATTGCACGAGTGGAAAGATTTAAGCACGAGGCGTCAGCCGAGCGCAATAAAGATCACGCTCACAAGTACCATACGTAGTTTTATCCATGACCATAACGAAAAATTATGTTTTATAAAAGAAAATATGTTGAAAATAAGTCCTCATATAATCACATATCATGGCATGAATTTTAGAATCGATACGTGTACTAGGAGGCCATGATGTAGGAGGCCATGATTAGTGAAGAATGGTATCTAAGGCGTTGGATAAATAAATTATAGCCTAATTAATTTTATGCTCGACCATGCCGAAATGTAGTAATTATACACCTGGTAGCAGTCCTTTAATGCATGTCATTAAAGTACACCTACTCATTAAAGTTCAGGTGTTTTCAGCCAATGACAACTCAGCTTACAGGTGTTCAGCCAATAACGAGTCAGCTTTGTACCATTATAAAACCGCAAGTATCGATTATTCTCGGATATGCAATCGAAAGAGAATTAGCGAAAAGTCATGGAGGCTGGAAATCCAATACTGTCGCAGAAGGTTATGTTCTGTTACTATAATAATTAGCGTTAATTGTAAATAATATTCAAATAAATCCAATTTGTCATCTCGTTTTTCAATGTCGAATTCAATAATCAAAGTTATACCAAGTTTAACGAATTACATAAGGTCAATGACATTATTGTTCCTCGGAAAAAATCAATACTTTCGCGTCTGCGCACATCTCACAATTCACGACCTAGAACAAGGTCACTTCCGATCTTGTCAGATACAAATAAAATGTATACTTCTGAATAATTTCAAGTTAGAAATATGGTCGAGCATAAAAAGTCGTATGAAACTCGCCTATAATGGTAATTAAGAAGCTCGTATGAAAATTATGAAACTCGCTTGCGCTCGTTTCATAAATATCCATACTCGCTTCTTAATTACTATCATTATAGGCTCGTTGCATAATGTACTAATATAATTTTAATATATATTTTTTCATTTTAAACGTGTATTTTCGTCTTTTTGAAGTTTCAGGGATTATTTACAAGTTTTCACGGGACTAATGTGATTAAAATAATTTCACATTTTACTTCTGTAAACTTAAGAGGAATATTAAAACGTAATTTATCATCATGTCTGTTTAGCGTGTTGTTTTAAAAGTTTTAAAATCCTATAAACCCAACTTCGCAGGTTCAAGTCTCTTCGCATCCCAAAAAATAAATTATTACAAAATTAAAAAAAATACATATTAGATATGGATGTAATGTACAAATTACGACGTAGCAGATAGAGAAAAGAGAAGGAGATTGAGTGTATGTATATTTAAGAAATGGTAATAAAGAAGTACAGGTAGTGACATCTAGTAACTAATATATTAACTTCTTGAGTAATAGTTGAATGGAAAAGTATACGTGTGTACCCGGGTACTAGGCAAATACTAATGAACTGTGAGATAAAGTTCAAACTGTGAGGTAAAGTCTTTATCTCACTAGTGGAATAAAGTAATGTTGAATAAAAGCCTACTTTACAAACGCAAAAGTATTTAGTAAAGGCATGTTTTTCGTTATGGTCATGGATAAAAACACCTTAAAACATTTACTAGTGAACTTTATTTGTTGAAACTTTATGCATACAACACTGAAAGATGGGAGATTCCTCAGAGCTCAACATGACCCCCATTGTGCACCCTGCACAACTCATAACGGTGATGAAATTTAGCCCATGTCCGTTGTAACATAAGAGGGGCGATTTGTTGAAAAGCTTGAGTAATTTTTACTCTCAGATCATCAATGTTCCTGGGTTTCTGTGAATAGACAATGTCTTTAACAAAACCCCACACGAAGAAATCAGGAGAGGTTAGATCTGGGGAGTTTGGGGACCAGGCCAAGAAATAGCTGCTTCTCGTACTGGTTCGCTTGCGATCTCATGCATGTTTTTTTTTTAACACAGAACCTGTTTCTTCAAATGTTCGATACCACAACATTATGGAATCGTATTTAAGTACATTACGCATACCATACTCACGTCGAAATTCCCTTTGAACTCTTTTAACACTCTCAAATTTAGCATACCAAAGAACACATTGCGCCCGCTGTAGATTTGTAGTAGTCATTTTAATCATCTACGATTTTCATTTGTTTTTTCAGATTATGCTTTGTTGATTGTCATATATGGAAACTCCCATCTTTTAATCATAATATAGCAGGAAAGAAAATTTTCCTACTATCATAATAGCTTTATAATAACAAATTAATATTATCGATACCCAAACGGATCAGACTGTACTTAATAAATTATTGAACCATTTAGAAAACATCTCAGAACAAGCATGAGATGTGGTAAATAAGTAAATCTCTGAGACATTGTTATTGTCAACGCTATATTATTATTATTATTATTATTATTATTATTATTATTATTATTATTATTATTATTATTATTATTATTATTATTATTTCAGTACATAGCATTGTGATTTTACCTCTTTGGTGATATCTGGTATTAGTTGGCAACACTGAAGAGACGGCCACGTTAGCCTTTTAGGAACTGCTCTTACGTGGTCCTCACTATATTTGTTAAAGAAATTAACGATTTGCGTTTCTCAAAATTATTTAAGATGTGCCTACTTTTCTTTCTTTCAGTCGATAATCCGATATGCCCTAATTTTCTGGGGAAATGGAACCAAAATTGTAAGCGTCTTGATTTTACAAAAGAAAGCCATTAGAATTTTATGTAAATCAAACTATCTGGAACATTGTCGGCCACTTTTCAGACAATCACGGATTTTAACAATCATAAATTTGTATATATATGATCTAGTACTTTACACTAGACAAAATATCGACAATTACTCATTAGTGGCCAATATACATGATCATGAAATTAGAAATAGTGAACAAATTAATATTCCATATTCTAGATTACGCAAGAGCAACACAAACTTTTTAATTATGGGGATGAAATTATATAATAAGCTCCCCAGTCAATATTATAAATTACCAATCAATAGCTTCAAAGCTAGATTTTACAATTGGTTATTAAATAATCCTTTTTATTCTGTTGCTGAGTTTTTCAACACAAATTTGTATGAAATTGTATTTTAATAAATAAAGTTTCGCTAAACTGGAGAATTCCCACGGTCTCTTTGAACCGTGCCGTTACGTTTAGCACCAAATTTAAGTAAATACACAATCTTGCCAACATAAGAACACGACGTTCGTGTGTGGCGTCGTTGGAGGGAGAAATTTGTTTCTTTTCTCTCTCTACCTCATTCGTTCTGAACATTACAGAGAGATAGCACCACTGTTAGCTACAAGATATATTTGCGCAAATATATTGAAATAGATTACGTGACTTATTACGTGACTTAGATGAGAGTCTCAAGACAAAACAGTTTTGCTATATTTCTTTTTTTATTAAATGTTAAGCACAGGAACGCCATTTCGTAATTTTATTTAGGAAACAAGCCAAACAAATTATCTTTGCATCAAAAACGGATGCTACCTAGACCAAATTATCGTATTTTATAATTGTTTGAATGCAACAGAAGCCAGAAGTCTTGCACTTGACTAATGCAGTGAATTATTTAAGAATATAGTCGCGAATTTTACTACCACCATTTCGATTGTGTTTTGTTTGGCACGGCTCGGTACGGCCTGGTGACTAGTGGCCAGCGAGTAACGTGGACTATCGACATTGCTCTGCCGTGGGTATTATCCAGTTGTTAATTGCAATTTAGTTAGTTTTCTTCAATTTAAAAATTTCAAATTATTTCATGTTTTCATTGTATTATTTAAATTTTACTGTTTCTTTTATTAGTGTTTCTAAAATGTATTTATATGTTTTTCAATGTATTCTGACGAAGCCTAAAACTGTATGTCTAATGGCCAAATAAATTGAATTGAATTGAATATAAAGTATTTCATGAAGAAATATCGTCCCGCCCGGATGCAAAAACTGAAATGACAGCTCTGTTGTCTTTGAATGGTAATATTGTAGAGCAATTTCAATAATAGCAACTAAAATACGCGTTCTGACGTCTTTTAAGTGTTATCACAATACAGTTAGTTTACCTTTTGCCTCTAATTTTAACAAAAGAATCCTGAACAAGAATCGCGAATGTTGCGTTCATCCGTATTAAGAGACAAAATCCCCCAGACGCTATCAGCTGACCAGCCATGTACATGTCGGTAACAGACGCGGTCAATGAAGCGTCGGAGAGAGGCGCTGAGGTGAAGGTCAAGCAGCGCTCCTTGCGGCCACTTCCTGCAGCTGGCCTAGCCGGTTCTTTGTCTTCACGGCAGAGCACTTGTACGCCCTTCTGATCGAGTACCGGGAGATGGACCGAGTTGATCATTCAACCCGCTGATTTAATTCGTGAACCTCCACGATGATCTTAAGACAACGGAACAAGCTCCTTACTTATATGAATACTGAAATGTGAATAAAATGATGGGTGGCCATAAAGTTTAGAGCCTGAAAATGGATATTATGAGTATTAGCTGAAAGCATAAGGTTCCTCTATGTTATTTCGTCCCTTTTCCTTCTGAAAATAAGCACAGAACGTAGGATGTCGCAATGTTGCAATGTATCAGGTAACACATCATTAAAATACTGCACTTGTTCAACCCAAGATTTTTATCGTTTCAATGTTTTTATTTCACTAGTATCGTAAAACAGCTAAAGCAAGGAGATGCACTATCACTTTTACTTTTTAACTTCGCTCTAGAGTATGCCATTAGGAAAGTTCAGGATAACAGGCAGGGTTTGGAATTGAACGGGTTACATCAGCTTCTTGTCTATGCGGATGACGTGAATATGTTAGGAGAAAATACACAAACGATTAGGGAAAACACGGAAATTTTACTTGAAGCAAGTAGAGCGATCGGTTTGGAAGTAAATCCCGAAAAGACTAAGTATATGATTATGTCTCGTGACCAGAATATTGTACGAAATGGAAATATAAAAATTGGAGATTTATCCTTCGAAGAGGTGGAAAAATTCAAATATCTTGGAGCAACAGTAACAAATATAAATGACACTCGGGAGGAAATTAAACGCAGAATAAATATGGGAAATGCCTGTTATTATTCGGTTGAGAAGCTCTTATCATCCAGTCTGCTGTCGAAAAACCTGAAAGTTAGAATTTATAAAACAGTTATATTACCGGTTGTTCTTTATGGTTGTGAAACTTGGACTCTCACTCTGAGAGAGGAACATAGGTTCAGGGTGTTTGAGAATAAGGTGCTAAGGAAAATATTTGGGGCTAAGCGGGATGAAGTTACAGGAGAATGGAGAAATTTACACAACACAGAACTGCACGCATTGTATTCTTCACCTGACATAATTAGGAACATTAAATCCAGACGTTTGAGATGGGCAGGGCATGTAGCACGTATGGGCGAATCCAGAAATGCATATAGAGTGTTAGTTGGGAGACCGGAGGGAAAAAGACCTTTAGGGAGGCCGAGACGTAGATGGGAGGATAATATTAAAATGGATTTGAGGGAGGTGGGGTGTGATGATAGAGACTGGATTAATCTTGCACAGGATAGGGACCGCTGGCGGGCTTATGTGAGGGCGGCAATGAACCTTCGGGTTCCTTAAAAGCCATTTGTAAGTAAGTAAGTAAGTAAGTATCGTAAAACATTTCCATGGTTTTTATTTCCCTGTTATCGTAAAACATTTAAATGGTTTTTATTTTTGTACTCTCGTAAAACATATCCGTGGTTTTTATTTTTGTAGTCTCGTAAAACATTTCCATGGTTTTTATTTTTGTACTCTCGTAAAACATTTCCATGGTTTTTATTTTTGGAGTCTGGTAAAACATTTTCATGGTTTTTATTTTTGAAGTCTCGTAAAACATTTCCATGGTTTTTATTTCCCTGGTATTGTAAAACATTTCCATGGTTTTTATTTTTGTACTCTCGTAAAACATTTCCATGGTTTTTATTTTTGTACACTCGTAAAACATTTCCATGGTTTTTATTTTTCTAGTCCCGTAAAACATTTTCATGATTTGTATTTTTATAGTCTCGTAAAATATTTCCATTTTTTCTATTTTTCTAGTATCGCAAAACATTTCCATGGTTTCTCTTTTTTTTTTTGTAGTATCACAAAACATTTCCATGGTTTCTATTTTTGTAGAATCGCAGAACATTTCCATGGTTTCTATTTTTCTAGTATCACAAAACATTTCCATGGTTTCTATTTTTGTAGAATCGCAGAACATTTCCATGGTTTCTATTTTTGTAGTATCGCAAAACATTTCCATGGTTTCTATTTTTGTAGAATCGCAAAACATTTCCATGGTTTCTATTTTTCTAGTATTGCAAAACATTTCCATGGTTTCTATTTTTGTAGTATCATAAAACATTTCCATGGTTTCTATTTTTGTAGAATCGCAAAACATTTCCATGGTTTCTATTTTTGTAGAATCACAAAACATTTCCATGGTTTCTATTTTTGTAATATCACAAAACATTTCCATTGTTTATATTTTTCTAGAACCACAAAACATTTCCATGGTTTCTGTTTTTCTAGTATCACATAACATTTCCATGGTTTCTATTTTTCTAGAATCACAAAACATTTCCATTGTTTATATTTTTCTATAATCACAAAACATTTCCATGGTTTCTGATTTTCTAGTATCACAAAACATTTCCATGGTTTCTATTTTTCTAGTATCACAAAACATTTCCATGGTTTCTATTTTTCTAGAATCGCAAAACATTTCCATGGTTTCTATTTTTCTAGTATCACAAAACATTTCCATGGTTTCTATTTTTCTAGAATCACAAAACATTTCCATGGTTTCTATTTTTCTAGAATCACAAAACATTTCCATGGTTTCTATTTTTCTAGTATCACAAAACATTTCCATGGTTTCTATTTTTCTAGTATCACAAAACATTTCCATTGTTTCTATTTTTGTAGTATCGCAAAACATTTCCACGGTTTCAATTTTTGTATTATCGCAAAACATTTCCACGGTTTCTATTTTTGTAGTATCGCAAAACATTTCCACGGTTTCTATTTTTGTAGTATCGCAAAACATTTCCATGGTTCCTATTTTTGTAGTATCGCAAAACATTTCCACGGTTTCTATTTTTGTTGTATCGCAAAACATTTTCATGGTTTCTATTTTTGTAGTATCGCAAAACATTTCCATGGTTTCTATTTTTCTAGTATCACAAAACATTTCCATGGTTTCTATTTTTGTAGTATCGCAAAACATTTCCATGGTTTCTATTTTTCTAGAATCACAAAACATTTCCATGATTTCTATTTTTCTAGTATCACAAAACATTTCCATGGTTTCTATTTTTCTAGTATCACAAAACATTTCCATGGTTTCTATTTTTCTAGAATCACAAAACATTTCCATGGTTTCTATTTTTTTTAACTTGTCATTCCTTCCATACGATGAATGCAGCATCCGTCTATTAATCGTCGTTGAAAACATCCGGTGAATAATTAAAAGTTCTGATGGTGATTATTACAATATACTAATGATGATGGTGGTGGTGCTGTACCATGTTGCTCTAAAAATCGGCTTCAAGAATAGATGGAGCTGCACGCCCTGGCTGGTTGGCGGGCATGGCCTTATAAGAACGAAGACCCCGCAGAGAGTTGTCCGAGTCGGTAAATAATGTGCCGGGCAACAGATGCTACACGACGGACGTAGAGGCAGAGCTTGTGCAGAGGAAAGTGACATCTAGGAAGAGGAAATTGAAGACTAAAAGCGGAGAAGAAGAGGAAGAAGAAGAAGAAGAAGAAGAAGAAAAAGAAGAAGAAAAAATGAGTGTGATGTTTATGCATATTTTATTTCATTGTAAGTTTAACGTATGGTTGTCCAAACGCCTATAGAACCAGGAGATATTGCACGTCAAGCAAGCTCTGCTAAGGTCAATAACTTTCCATATAAAATACGAAAAACAACCTTAAAGAATATGAGCTGCAGGTTGCTTACGCCAGGGGTTACCTCGCACAGTTACAATTGGACATCTATGGTTTAACGTGTTTCACAATTCAGAGTCATTATCGTGTTTTTAGCAATATCTCTGTTTATACAGTGTGCCGCAATAAAATGAATACATGTTTCTAATATTAATGTCATGAAAATGATGCACATATTTTATTGTATGTCTAACATGTTTCACAACAATTTAGTTCTTTTAGCATGTACTCAATAATAATACTGTTTTTTACAGTGTGTCCCAATAAAATGTATACATGTTTCTAATATTAATACCATACAGAAAAATTTAAGGCCATGAAAATGGTGCACAAATACTTCATCATTATACGTCTAACGTGTTTCACAACAGTTCAGTTCCTTTGCCGTGTTTTCAATAATATATCTGTTTACACAGTGTGCCCCAATAAAATGCATACATGTTTATAATATTAATGCCATACAGAAAAATTTAAGGCCATGAAAATGGTGCACAAATACTTCATCATTATACGTCTAACGTGTTTCACAACAATTCAGTTCTTTTGCCGTGTTTTCAATAATATATCTGTTTACACAGTGTGCCCCAATAAAATGCATACATGTTTATAATATTAATGCCACAGAGAAAATAATGCACTTACCACTCTATGTCGCACCATTAACCGCTTATCCAAGCTAATTGTTTCAGATCCAGAAAGTTAAAACATAATGCTTTACTTTGCGTATCAAATCAGATTATCAGTCCATTGTTACGCACCGTCAAGTACGCTGAAGAAGACACTTTCTCTTGAACGTGCTTTGTCACTTTTTTTTTTTTTTCGTGCGTTCTGATCTGTCTCTGATTTTGTGGTTATCCTGATCCTGCATTCGTGTATCAAGCCATAACGAGCGTGACTTATCAGTGGCGATATCTTGAGGAAATTACGAATAATAATGATTTACTAGAACGCAGTGCTGGGAACTAGGTCGAAGAAACAACCTCTGCGGTCACACTTGAACAAAATCGCAACCGATATAACATTACGTTTATTGGTATTAAATTAATGTATGGCAGAAATATAACTTGATCTTAAGTGACGAATTGGAGAGATGAATAGGAGAATAGGAAACGAACATCTCTCCCCAAGTATTTTTTTTATTTATTTAACGAGGCTGTATCCTCGTGTTGTGGAAGAGAAGGCCTGATGGCCTTAACTACACCAGAATAGATAGATAGATAGATAGATAGATAGATAGATAGATAGATAGATAGATAGATAGATAGATAGATAGATAGATAGATAGATAGATAGATATAGATATAGATATAGATATAGATATAGATATAGATATAGATATAGATATAGATATAGATATAGATATAGATATAGATATGGATGGATGGATGGATAGACAGACAGATATCAACTACTAGGTTACTTTGCGTCGATGGGATTGGTGATATATATATAGATAGATAGATATAGATATAGATAGATATAGATATATATATATATAGATAGATATAGATATAGATAGATATAGAGATATATATATAGATATAGATATGGATGGATGGATAGACAGACAGATATCAACTACTAGGTTACTTTGCGTGGATGGGATTGGTGATAGCGAGATTGTTTTTGGAAAGATGAGACCTAGGCTTCGTTATAGATTACCTGACATTCGCCTTGCGGTTGGGGAAAACCTCCGAAAAACTAAACCAGGTAATCAACCGAAGCGCCCGAGCGCAAATCCAGATCTGCAGGCAAACGCCTTAGCCGACTGAGCTACGCCGGTGGCCACCCAAGTAAAATTAAACACTCCTGTAGATAATTATCGTGGTGGACTTTTGGTAGATCTGTTGCTTCCTTACAATAACCGTGGATTATAATTCATGTCTGAGTGATGACGGAGTTGTAGTGTTTGTGGTGGACAAAACCAAAGGTTTTTAAGGTTTTTCGGGGATCTCCCTTTTGACGTGAATACGTTTTTGAAATCACTTCCGCATTGGTTAACGAAACCTGACGTTACGACTTCACTAGTGCTAAACCACTGAACCAAAGGAACATTGGGACATTTAAATAGTTAATTCAAGACCACACTCAGAGCTTCTGGCTATAGTTCACGAGGTCCCGGGTTCGATTCCCGGTTAGAGCACAGGAATTTTCCCTTAAAGGGGATTATTACTGTGTTCGTCCATGGTCTGGAATTTAGGTTAAGTTTAGATTTAAGACCTCTCCTAGCACCACATTATCATAATCATCATATCATATCATCGGGGCACTGTAACTCCGCCTTCCAGGCGCCCCAACCTCAGAAGTGGGTTACAAATAAGCCATTGCCAGGAGAGAAGACCAGAAATGTCGAAAGACAACTTGATGGCAATGAACTAAAAAATAGTTAAATCAATGTTTATTTCATTTTTTGGTTGTTTTGTCTTATAATGTACAGGTTAGTTGAAAATTGGAACATTGGTCACGTGTTTCTGTTGGCTCCTTGATCAGCCTTTTTTTTTTTTTTTTTTTTTTTCAATCTCAGAAGTCAGCAGCGAATAATGGTTGGAAGTTTTTTTTTAATGAAAGAAATCTTTATTATATAAAATTTACGTTTTAGTTGCGCTTAGAAAATTTGGAACATGTAGTCGGGGAGAAATCCTGTGACCGTCCCAGCATTAAGACAATTTTACAGAGTACTTACAATATATTTATAGAAGAGTAAGCACAAAATATTATGTGGTTTGTAAGATAAATGTAGGCCTATTTATTTATAACAACAGAATAGCCTGTATCGAGCCTTTCTTACTTAAGTAGGCTACTTTGATTTTTTTAAGTTCTACAATATTTTATATTTACTACTCAACCTACTGCAAGAAAGTGTATATGTGTGTGTGTGTGTGTGTGTGTGTGTGTGTGTGTGTATCTAATGCTCTGGATAAAACAATGAAGTCACCATCCTTCTTGCTTCCCAAGAAAGCCAATCAACGTATTCTTGCCCCTTTTTTATTTCACATTTTCATTTTAGAGATGAAAATAAATTGCCTCGAATTTTCACTTATTAAATATGGCAATCCTATAAACAGTACAACCAGTGCTGTCATGGAGGCCGTACGGGGCCATACATCGTATGCAAACCTAATTTTTTTTTTAATTAATCGTATGGGGAAAAGAAAATTTTGTCTGTACGGAGCCATACAGCATGTGGGTGTATAGGCCTATGTTTTGTACGCGGAAATCTGTACTGATCTTAGATCATCTCTTACTATTCTTATGTCCATAAACAAAAATTGTTCACCTGTGCAGCGCTGGAATTCAAAATTATATAAAATAATGGTTGAAAAACAAAAATTGCTGCAAATACACACTCCAAGCTTTTTCGAGACAAGTGTGCATCTACGGTGGGGCTACATGGTGTATTCTTTAAATCAAGCTTGTTGTACAATTAAAATGTAAAGCAAAACAATTTCTTTACTTCTCTTCTGATATTAAAAAAAATCATTAAATACAGTTGGAGAGGTAGAGAGAGGAGAGTAAAATATATTTCAAGGGAGAAAACAAGGGGTGGGGCGTATGGTTAAGAGAAAAATGACCATGACAGCACTGAGTACAAAATACTGTATAAGTGAAGTACTGTATTACCTCTCACTTCTGGGATTCTATTGATTGCATTTTATTTGTAACCCAGAAAATTGAAAATTTATTTTTGTGGGGTGCATAAGTGTCGAAAAGACAAAGTACATGATTATGTCTCGTGACGAGAATATTGTACGAAATGGACATATAAAAATTGGAAATTTATGTTTTGAAGAGGTGGAGAAGTTCAAATATCTTGGAGTTACAGTAACAAATATAAATTATACTCGAGAGGAAATTAAACACACAATAAATATGGGAAATGCCTGCTATTATTCGGTTGAGAAGCTTTTATCATCCAGTCTGCTGTCAAAAAATCTGAAAGTTAGAATTTATAAAACAGTTATATTACTGGTTGTTCTGTATGGTTGTGAAACTTGGACTCTCACTTTGAGAGAGGAACATAGATTAAGGGTGTTTGGGAATAAGGTGCTTAGGAAAATATTTGGGGCTAAGAGGGATGAAGTTACAGGAGAATGGAGAAAGTTACACAACACAGAACTGCACGCATTGTATTCTTCACCTGACATAATTAGGAACATTAAATCCAGACGTTTAAGATGGGCAGGGGATGTAGCGTATAGAGTGTTAGTTGGGAAGCCGGAGGGAAAAAGACCTTTAGGGAGGCCGAGACATAGATGGGAAGATAATATTAAAATGGATTTGAGGGAGGTGGGATATGATGGTAAAGACTGGATTAATCTTGCTCAGGATAGGGACCGATAGAGGGCTTATGTGAGGGCGGCAATGAATCTCTGGGTTCCTTAAAAGCCAGTAAGTAAGTAAGTAAATAAGTAAGTAAGTAAGGGGTGCATAAGGGTATGTGTTCCGAATGCTGATCGTGACATCGTGGTAGCGGTTAGGGCATGAGGCTTAACGGTGCGGGAAATATACGATCGTATGTTCGAATCTCGACTGGGTTATGGATGTTTTAGTGCTTTATGTAACGAAAGTTTTGCGAAATCAATGACGATGGTACTTTTAGAATATTAGTTCCAATAACATGAATGGTAATGTAGCCTATTTGAAACATGTTGAAGGAACTGAATTCTTGGTAACGCGTAAAACGTAACACCCGTGTTAAGAAAGTATCTACCAATTTCTTAGGTCTTTTTTGTTGCTATTCGTCCAGTTTGAACTCGCGGTGTCGCGGATGCATTTAGAGTACAAAGGATGGCCGAATTCCGGAAACAGTACTGGAAATGAGATGTAATCTGTGAGGGTATGACTGTCGTACAGTGTCTCGCCCGGAGGTCTCTGTACCGGCTCTGCACACACCCACTTCCCTCAGCACGTGGCGGCCGCCTCCGCCACAACCTGTTCCAAAATAATTAACGCATGCGACATGGGGTCTATAAAAGTCGATTCCAATCGTGAAATATAGAGGAAGTCATCACATTCTTAATGAGATTAGACTTCTAAGAAAGTAGATTGTAAATTTTTAAAAATATAATAGTATCTATGTCAAATATTAATTTGAATTTATTGAATACCATTACAGTCAGTCAACACAAATATGTGCAATTGACAAAGTCTATATTACTTGCTTACATACAAATGGCTTTTAAGGAACCCGGAGGTTCATTACCGCCCTCACATAAGCCCGCCATCGGTCCCTATCCTGTGCAAGATTAATCCAGTCCCTAGCATTGTATCCCACCTCCCTCAAATCTATTTTAATATTATCCTTCCATCTACGTCTCGGCCTCCCCAAAGATCTTTTTCCTTCCGGCGTCCCAACTAACACACTATACGTATTTATGGATTCACCCATACGTGCTACATGCCCTGTCCATCTCAAACTTTGGATTTAATGTTCCTAATTATGTCAGGTGAAGAATACAATGCGTGCAGTTCTGTGTTGTGTAACTTTCTCCATTCTCCTGTAACTTCATCAATCTTAACCCCAAATATTTTTCTAAGCACCTTATTCTCAAACACCCTTAACCTATGTTCCTCTCTCAAAGTGAGAGTCCAAGTTTCACAACCATACAGAACAACCGGTAATATAACTGTTTTATAACTTTCAGATTTTTTGACAGCAGACTGGATGACAAAAGCTTCTCAACCGAATAATAACAGGCATTTCCCATATTTATTCTGTGTTTAATTTCCTCTCGAGTATCATTTACAGGTTGTTTCAGAAATATTTTGAGAAACCTTGGGGCATGTTCCTTACAACATAAACGAGAAAAAAGTTCATATAAACATATGTCCGAAAATCCTTAGTTTTTTAGTTATTAATGAAAGAACATAACGAAACATTTTATGTTATTGTTTATATCTTATTTAAAGTAGCCGGTAAACCTTTTGTTACTATTTTATTCAGATTGAATATTTAAAAAAATATTATAATTTACATATCAATTTTTATGCTAACCTTTTCATTCAATATTTTAATTTTATTTTGAATTTAATTACAAGGAAACATAATAATGTCTTATTGCTCTGTTTTATAATAATTACCATCATTTACGTAAGTAATTCGGTTTTGCAAGTTACTTAATTTTATTCGTTGAATAATCTTATTAAATTACGTGTTTTTATTCAGTTAATGTAACATTTCAGTTTATCTTTCTTTTGAGTTTAAGTATTGTTGTTAGGTATTTCCGCTCTGAGAAGTTGGTAATAGTATTCAGTATGCAGTGATAGATAGCAGTTTGTTTTTTAATTTCATTCCAAGGAAACATAATAATATGTTATTGCTGTGTTTTATAATAATTACCATCATTTACGTAAGTAATTCGGTTTTGCAAGTTATTTAATTTTATTCGTTGAATAATCATATTAAATTACGTGTTTTCATTCAGTTAAGGTAACATTTCAGCTTATCTTTAGATATTTCCGCTCTGAGTAGTTGGCAATACTATTTAGTATGCCGTGATAGATAACAGTTTTTTTTTTAAATTTCATTACAAGGAAACATAATAATATCTTATTGCTGTGTTTTATAATAATTATTAGGTCTATTATTTACGTAAATAATTCTGTTTTGCAAGTTACTTAATTTTATTCATTGAATAATTTTATTAAATTACACTTACTCTAGGGCTCGTGAAATTATCAATAAGATGAAACAACACTCGTGCAATTATTACAGATATAATTATTATTCCTTTATAGGCCTATGTTGATATTTTTTGTCTTCTGTGCACTTCATAATTTAAAAATCTGGTAATCATAAACAAGTATCCCCAGAGGATTCATTCCCACATTCTTATATTTGAAAGGGCATTTTTAGTAAGTGGTAAACGTTTCAGGGGCCTATCTTGAACAGAAGTTTAAATATTACATTTTAAAAGTGATAAGTTCTTAGCCACAGATTGCAATAGAATTACTACCTGGTATCCCTAAACATCTGTATACTTGTTCGTTTCGAAATGGGAACAATTCTGGTATCGCCTTTGAATAACAAGATTCCTAGTTATTTTATAATTTAGAAAACCACTAAAAACGAGTATATGATTCATCAACTCAGAGATTTGTATGCGGGGACCCTGGAATGCGAATCTAGTGTTTTGCTATTGAGCCACTTCATTGTGTATAATTTTTTCTGTAATAGCCCTGTTTCATGTAGTTGTAAATTTCAAGGCAATGGCTACCGGTACTTTACTTTGAAGAAAAACATAGAACTACTTAAATCTATACTAATAATAAATCTGTAGCCGAAATTTTTCTGGTAATTTTCGATTTTCCAAAAATAATTGGTCCTAACATATATAATTAACCATCCTGAAACCGAAAATCGCTTTTTTGACATTTTTGTTTGTGTATGTCTGTCTGTATGTTTGTTACCTTTTCACGCGATAATGGCTGAACCGATTTCGATGAAAATTGGAATATAAATTAAGTTCGTTGTAACTTAGATTTTAGGCTATATGGCATTCAAAATACATTATTTAAAAGGGGGGGTTATAAGGGGACCTGAATTAAATAAATCGAAATATCTCGCATATTATTGATTTTTGTGAGAAATGTTACATAACAAACGTTTCTTTAAAAATCATTTGCGATAAGTTTTATTCTTTGAACAATTTTGATAGGAGGACTGATATTTAATGAGATAAATGAGTTTTAAAATTAAAATAACTGCCATCTAAGGCCGTGTAACGAAATAAAAAACAAATGACTTGGTCTATAAGTGGTCTTGGACAACAACAATCGAAAGCTATAAAAGATAGCCTACAGAGAATGTTTCTGTGTTTGTATGGAGTAATATCGGAAGCTAAATTAACCGATTTGTATAATTAATTATTATTTCACCATTGGAAAGTGTAGTTTCTCTAGATAGACATAATTCTATAATGTTATTACAGTAACTTCTGATATAATAATGTAATGTAATATAATATAATATAATATAATATAATATAATATAATATAATATAATATAATATAATATAATATAATATAATATAATATAATATAATATAATATAATATAATATAATATAATATAATATAATATATTTGAAGGGTTCAGAACCATAGTGGGCCAAGCGCCAATTACTGAATACGTAGAAAACAAGGGTTAAAATTAAGTTATTACCATAATTCAATGGAAACATATAGCAAGTAAAATAAAGTATACACATTAAATCTAAATGATGTCAATGTTCATTAAACTATGGTTGCATGTAATAGCAATTAAGAAACAAGTTAAAGGAATTGTCATTGCACCAAATGAGTGTCTCTGGACCAAAATGATCGCATTTCAATTATTTAAATACAATTTCAATTAAGTAACATATTAAACGATTTATCCTTCTATCAAACATGAATGTTCCCTGGATCAAACGTCCTATTTTAATTATGTAATTACTTTATATTTATTTCTAACGGGTGCAGCGGAGCGCACGGGTACGGCTAGTTATAAAATAAATAGGCGTGTATAAAAGAAAGTGTTTCAAGAAGTGTCATGCTATAATGTCACGCAGTATTAGCTGTTTTTCTCACACATTCTACCTCTGCTGTTAACATTCATCATCCGTTTTTCGTTATCACATGAATTAGTCAACAAAATGACGATCATGTATTCGTCTGTCATGATTGTCTGCTGTTGATATGTCAGTATTCGTTTAAAAAGCAGTCCAAGAAGCCGTGCAGTTTAAAAGGGACGCCGGATGAAACAAGCAAGTTGAAGGTTCATTGCCTGATGATCCAAATCACCATCACTTGCTGGTCATTGTGCATGCCAATGTCCTTCACAAGGTCACAGCGTTCTTCTTGCGTGGAAGGCTCAGTTCTGGGAAGCGTCCAGAAGACGAGATCTGTTGTACATCGGGGGTTTTATTTTCTTCAGGGAATAGATTATCTTGTGATTATATCCCTCGTCCAAGATTGCTGGCTCCGTCTGCGTCGAAATAAGAACAAATTAGTACATTTTATTGCTTTTCTTCTGTACCAAGGTCCAGGTGGAATCAAACAGCTTGGACTGCAAGCGTAATTTATCTGAAATCGTAGCGTATGTATCTATTTTTACCCATATATTTACATCATGTTCCATTACAACTCAAGTAATACTACATGAGTGTTCGTTACAACAAAAGATTTATGTTTACAGATATTTTATATAACATAGCTTCCTATCTTTCTTTTTAGAGACCCGATATATTGTAATAAATATCCTAACTTATCATCCTGTTCTACATTACTTCTTACTTTATGCCAGTTCTATTCCTAATATTGTTCTAGTTTTAGCTACATGTATGTTATATTCCTATTCTACCTCCTAATTAATACATATTTGAAGTTTTACTTTTTCTTTTAAAATGATTTAAAGTCTACTGACTTTACAATATGTGAATTCTTTACTGTACAGTTTCATTATGTCTATCTTATTAATTGGAACCCGAATCACGCAAGTGAAGTGGGTAGGCATTGGATACACACACATCTTATTAATTGGCCATTTCACTTCCTTTCTTGAAATTCTCTTGAATGTATGTAATGTAGCGTTATGTATGTAGACCTAAAATATGTATGTATGTATGCCTTATGTATGTACAGTATGTATGCATATAGGCCTAATGTATGTATGTAGGCCCAATGTATGTATGTATGTATGCCTAATGTATGTATGTATGCCTAATGTATGTATGTAGGCCTAATGTATGTAGGCCTAATGTATGTATGTAGGCCTAATATATATATATATGTATGTATGTATGTATGTATGTATGTAGGCGTAATGTATGTATGTATGCCTTATGTATGTATGTATGTATGCCTTATGTATGTATGTATGTAGGCCTTATGTATGTATATATGTAGGCCTTATGTATGTATGTATGTATGTGTGTAATGTAGCGGTATGTATGTAATGTAGCGTTATGTATGTAGACCTAATGTATGTATGTATGTATGTATGTATGTATGTATGTATGTATGTATGTAACGTTATGTATGTAGACCTAAAATATGTATGTATGTATGTATGTATGTATGTATGTATGTATGCCTTATGTATATACAGTATGTATGCATGTAGGCCTAATGTATGTATGCCTAATGTATGTATGTAGGCCTAATGTATGTATGTAGGCCTAATATATGTATGTATGTATGTATGTAGGCGTAATGTATGTATGTATGCCTTATGTATGTATGTATGTATGTATGTATGTATGCCTTATGTATGTATGTAGGCCTTATGTATGTATGTATGTATGTATGCCTTATGTATGTATGTAGGCCTTATGTATGTATGTATGTAGGCCTTATGTATGTATGTATGCCTAATGTATGTATGTATGTATGTATGTATGTATGTATGTATGTATGTATGTAGGCCTAATGCATGTATATGTAGGCCTAATGCATGTATATGTAGGCCTAATGTATGTATGTATGTATGTATGTATGTATGTAGGCCTTATGTATGTATGTATGCCTAATGTATGTATGTATGTATGTATGTATGTATGTAGGCCTTATGTATGTATGTATGCCTAATGTATGTATGTATGTAGGCCTTATGTATGTATGTATGCCTAATGTATGTATGTATGTATGTATGTATGTATGTATGTATGTAGGCCTTATGTATGTATGTATGTATGCCTAATGTATGTATGTATGTATGTAGGCCTTATGTATGTATGTATGTATGTAGGCCTTATGTATGTATGTATGTAGGCCTTATGTATGTATGTATGTATGCCTAATGTATGTATGTATGTATGTATGTATGTATGTATGTATGTATGTATGTAGGCCTAATGCATGTATATGTAGGCCTAATGTATGTATGTATGTATGTAGGCCTTATGTATGTATGTATGTAGGCCTTATGTATGTATGTATGCCTAATGTATGTATGTATGCCTTATGTATGTATGTATGTATGTAGGCCTTATGTATGTATGTATGTATGTATGTAGGCCTAATGCATGTATATGTAGGCCTAATGTATGTATGTATGTATGTAGGCCTTATGTATGTATGTATGCCTAATGTATGTATGTATGCCTTATGTATGTATGTATGTATGTATGTATGTATGTATGTATGTATGTAGGCCTTATGTATGTATGTATGTATGTATGTATGTATGTATGTATGTATGTATGTATGTATGTATGTATGTCTATGTATGTATGTATACATGCATGTATGTATGTATGTATGTATGTAGTGTGTGGGACTATTTACATATGTATAATAATAATAAAAAAATGTATTAAGAAAAATGGATTATCATACACGCCTCATATACAAGGAATTTAATGTACTGAATATTAAACAAATATGCATACAGGGTGATTCACGAGGATTTACCATCTCTTACGGAGCTTATTTCCGAAGACATTCTGAGCAAAAAACGATTTTTCTTAAATTATTGGATGGATTTTATTCATATTCCATATCTACAACTTAAATTGTTCGAAACACCTGCACAACAAGACGACAAAATTTACACTTTCTGCGCTTATATTGTTTAAAAGTGGATAATGAATATTTGCTTCATCAAGTCAATTGATATCCAACAATAAATTTGATTTATTCCGACTTTAATGTTTCCCAAATTCATCAGATATATAAATTTACGTTATTAAAATATTATCATAAAATCATCTGAAATATAAAGAAAAACAACATGTTTATTCTACCAAGAGAAAACTAACATGTCCTTTAGCTGAATCTAAATGTTACACAACCACTGGACTGAATCATAGCCAGAGTTACGGGCCAAGATTATACATCTCTATTTTGGTAATAAATCCTGACCCAGGTTATTTTGAGTTTAATAAATTTAAGAAAAACAATGTTAACAAATTTTTTAGTAACTTATTCATGTCTCGCTCTCTCTCTCTCTTTTTTTTTTTTTTAATTTCAACATATTATTAATTCTAACTAATATTGCGTTCTTGACCTGATTCTCTACTTTTATCTTCGTTTATATCCCTGTTTTGTAATAATTGTATTGGTTTTATAATTTTATTGAATTTTTGTTGTATTGTATTTTACTACAAAATAGTTATTTATAGGAATCGCTCCCCAACACGAGCTTGCTTAAATGGATGTGCGCTACGACCATAACATAATATGTATTTATTTTGTATTGTATGTAGCTATAAATATATAGTCGAGACGCTGTTATTCCCGGCGTGACTCCTCCTCTTTGCTTACGTGTAAGGAAGTCAAGGCTCTATAAAGTCTAGGTAGGTAGTATCGTTCGCCATTTTTGTTCTTTCGTTGCCGAGCTACCAGACGACGGATCTATTTGCCACACCGTTAAACATTATCATGTCATAGCTCCTATGATAATAAATCAAACGCACTGTATTTCAGCAAATAATTGAGCGGCAAATAACGTCCTCGTGTGCTTTCTGCAAACGCCAACGAAAGAGCCAAAATGACGGGCGATTATATCAAGTATTTATCCAGCCTTAAGAAATGCTTAACATCTTCATCAGCGAATCACAAGACGCACACGTTTAAATGTAGCCGACCTGCAACGTGATTGGCTGCCGGAAATTAGAGCGACGGGACTATAAATACGTAAAACATAAACATTAAAAAAAGTGATGGATTTTTATAATATTTTTTGGACTTATAACATGTTTGGGTTTTTTCCGAGGTTTTTCCGCAACTGTAAGGCGAATGTCAGGCAATCCATAACGAATATATTCAGACTCGTCTCACTGTCACCAATTCTATCGATGCTAATGACCTAACAATTGGTACAGCTTCGTTAAAAACTGGTTATAAATTCTATGCAGATTGTGTTCATAATTTTAAATAATAAAATTAAATTGCAGAGGATGGAGAGTGGCTGTGGCAGGGGAAACGGTACAGATCTCTAAAATTTGCCTCAATTTGAACTTTGACTTCAGCAGATTCCCTGTGTTGACGTGTTGCGTTTGTTTCAGCAGCGGGGAGGAGTCGAGCTCAGGACTGACGAAGTGGTTCCGGGATCTGCGCCCCACTGCGACACTCAAGTCGTCGGCGCCGCCCCTGGACCGCGCGCACCCCGTGTACCACAGCGAGGGCAAAGGGCTGCGGCGCCGCAAAGATAGGGACCGCCGACGTCACTCCTTCAACGAGCAGCAGCCTGAGAACCAGGCGGCCAACAGGTGCGTGGCACATACGTCATGGTGGTGATGGGAAAGGAGTTATTACCACGAGAAAGAAAGACAGGATTTGAGGTACAAGATGGTCTGAGGAAGCTGGAGATTTCAATTTTGTTGTTGGTAGTACACTAGCGTTCAAAGACATCTGATCTAGGATTTTATGATCGTGTAAGCGAACTTGTACAGTGCATTAGTTATTAATAGATTTCAAAAAGGCATATGACTCGGTTAAGAGACAAATATTATATGATTTTCTTATTGAATTTGGTATTCCCAAGAAACTAGTTCGATTAATTAAAATGTGTCTCAGTGAAACTTACAGCAGAGTCCGTATAGGTCAATTTCTATCTGATGCTTTTCCAATTCACTGTGAGCTAAAGCAAAGAGATGCACTATCACCTTTACTTTTTAACTTTGCTCTAGAATATACCATTAGGAAAGTACAGGATAGCACAAAGGGTATGGAATTGAACGGGTTACATCAGCTGCTTGTGTATGCGGATGATGTGAATATGTTAGGAGAAAATCCACAATCGATTAGGGAAAACACGGGAATTTTACTTGAAGCAGGTAAAGTGATAGGTTTGGAAGTAAATCCCTAAAAGACAAAGTATATGATTATGTCTCGTGACCAGAATATTGTACGAAGTGTAAATATAAAAATGGGAGATTTATCCTTCGAACAGGTGGAAAAACTAAAATATCTTGGAGCAGCAGTAGCAAATATAAATGACACTCGGGAGAAAATTAAACGCAGAATAAATATGGGAAATGCCTGCTATTATTCGGTTGAGAAGCTTTTGTCATCCAGTCTGCTGTCAAAAAATCTGAAAGTTAGAATTTATAAAACAGTTATATTACCGGTTGTTCTTTATGGTTGTGAAACCTGGACTCTCACTTTGAGAGAGGAACAGAGATTAAGTGTGTTTGAGAATAAGGCTCTTAGGAAAATATTTGGGGCTAAGAGAGATGAAGTTACAGGAAAATGGAGAAAGTTACACAACACAGAACTGCACGCATTGTATTCTTCACCTGACATAATTAGGAACATTAAATTCAGACGTTTGAGATGGGCAGGGCATGTAGCACGTATGGGCGAATCCAGAAATGCATATAGAGTGTTAGTTGGGAGGCCGGAGGGAAAAAGACCTTTAGGGAGGCCGAGACGTAGACGGGAAGATAATATTAAAATGGATTTGAGGGAGGTGGGATATGATGATAGAGACTGGATTAATCTTACTCAGGGTAGGGACCGATGGCGGGCTTATGTGAGGGCGGCAATGAACCTCCGGGTTCCTTAAAAGCCAGTAAGTAAGTAATAATAATAATAATAATAATAATAATAATAATAATAATAATAATAATCCTTGGCGCCACAGCCCTTGAAGGGCCCAGACAGACCATCCGCTGCTGGCGTCACGTTCACATCCCGATAATTATACACTATAATGTAACAAAAAAAAAAATGTTTTACTCAAGTTACAAGTTTACAGGTAAAGATTGTTTACTACAGTTAGGGCCTACTTTCATTCTATATCTTATGGTATAATAAATAGTTTTGCAACGTGTAGAGACTGGGAAAAGAATTTAATAAAATCATCCGAATCATATTCGTTCATTTTATGGGCAGTCTTGACTGCCTCCGAGGTTTGTTGGTCAGAATATTGGCTTCCAGATCTGGAGGTCCCGGGTTCGATTTTCGGGCTCGGCTCTCGGTGAATTTTTGTTGAAGAAGAAAAATTGCCTGGGTCTCTAGAATCTGGAAATTTGTATGAGTGTGCTGGGTTAATATTAAGTAGCCAGTCTTCAAGAATATAAAATGCAATATATGAGGACTGTCGCTGGGCAGTAACCTGAACACAAGTTTCAGCGCCACATTGTTGACAAGTAACTCCATCTGTTAGCACAACCATAAAGCATGTAATAGATGCTATAGAGTTACGAACAACGAAAAAATAATTGTAATTACAATTAATATTAAATGTAAAAAAAAAAGGTAAAGGTATCCCCGTAACATGCCATGAAGGCACTTGGGGGGCATGGAGGTAGAACCCCATGCTTTCCATGACCTCGGCACTAGAATGAGGTGGTGTGGTCGGCACCACGCTCTGACCGCCTTTTACCCCCGGGAAAGACCCGGTACTCAGTTTTATAGGAGGCTGAGTGAAACTCGGGGCCGTTCTGAAAGTTTGGCAACGAGAAAAAATCCTGTCACCACCTGGGATCGAACCCCGGACCTTCCAGTCCATAGCCAGCTGCTCTACCAACTGAGCTACTCGGCCGCCCAATATTAAATTAGAATTACAATAAAAATCAAAGTACGAGAACATTACCTGATTAATAAAGGCTGGACAGTTTATTGTAGAAGTTAAGAACAAAGAAATATTTTTTTTTTATTCCCCCCCCCCCTTTTATGAAGAGACGACATCCCGGGTGGTCGGGCGGTTTGTTTCAGGAAATGCAACGATGCACATAATGCCTTATAATATAAGAACAAATATCTAACTATCACAAGAATTAATTAGTCCACACCTATGGAGTAAAGGATAGCGCTTCTGACCGCGAAACTAGGTGGCCCGGGTTCGAATCCCGGTCAGGGCAAGTTACCTGGTTGAGGTTTTTTTCTGGGGTTTTCCCTCAACTCAATATGAGCAAATGCTGGGTAACTTTCGGTGTTGGATCCCAGACTCATTTCACCGGCATTATCACCTTCATTTCATTCAGACGCTAAATAATCTGAGATGTTGATACAGCGTCGTAAAATATCCTACTGAAAAATCAAGAATTAGGACGTTATTGACCTAAGACCCCAAACCAGGAATGTAAGTAATGGTGATTAACACGTTTACAACAATAAAAGCTACAAAGCTATAATTCCCACACCCTTAAAAGAAGAAATATGTAATTTAAAAACTGTATTTTGGTTAACTTTGTCGAACGTGGTTCTCTAGCTTTTCCCAGGCACGTTCCTTTGTTCCCATCCCGACGGCTCATCTCCTTGCTCCGCATTCTGAGAAGTGCTGGAATCCACCCCACGACATCCTTGGAGTGGCCTTGCTAACGGCACCACCTGGCTCCTTATGGAGACGGGCCCATTACCTCCCCCTGTTAATAAGGCATGTCCGCCGCGTTTAAACGTCTGCAGCTGTCCAGATTGCCCGCCACAACTTTTAATTTAATATCTTTCTTACTTTCCATTGGATTCGAATTTCAAGCATGTATTGTTTGAGTAACGTGGGCTTTTTATGTCGTACTCACAAGTTCGAATATACGGTATGTGAGTAACTTTACATAAACGCTGTGTTAGTTCTTTCTTTTACTTCAGCTTCGTTTCATCATTTTCCTGCAATTAAAATCGTCCTTCTCATTTGAAATATTCCCCCATTTCCCTGTAATCCAAAGTCATCCTTACCTTTGACAATATTCCCCCATTTTCCTCTAATCCAAAGTCATCCTAAACCTTTGACAATATTCCCCCATTTTCCTCTAATCCATAGTCATCCTTATCCTTTGACAATATTCCCCCATTTCCTTGTAATCCAAAGTCATCCCTATTCTTTGACAATATTCCCCCATTTCCCTGTAATCCAAAGTCATCCTTATCCTTTGACAATATTCCCCCATTTTCCTCTAATCCATAGTCATCCTTATCCTTTGACAATATTCCCCCAATTTCCTCTAATCCAAAGTCATCCTTATCCTTTGACAATATTCCCCATTTCCCTGTAATCCAAAGTCATCCTTATTCTTTCACAATATTCCCCCATTTCCCTGTAATCCAAAGTCATCCTTATTCTTTGACAATATTCCCCAAATTTTCCTGTAATCCAAAGTCATCCTTATCGTTTGACAATGTTCCCCCATTTTCCTCTAATCCATAGTCATCCTTATCCTTTGACAATATACCCCCATTTCCTTGTATTGCAAAGTCATCCCTATTCTTTGACAATATTCCCCCATTTCCCTGTAATCCAAAGTCATCCTTATCCTTTGTCAATATTCCCCCATTTTCCTCTAATCCAAAGTCATCCTTATCCTTTGACAATATTCCCCCATTTTTCTCTAATCCAAAGTCATCTTATCCTTTGACAATATTCCCCCATTTCCCTGTAATCCAAAGTCATTCTCATTCTTTGACAATATTCCCCCATTTCCCTGTAATCCAAAGTCATCCTTATCCTTTGACAATATTCCCCCAATTTCCTCTAATCCAAAGTCATCCTTATCCTTTGACAATATTCCCCCATTTCCCTGTAATCCAAAGTCATCCTTATTCTTTCACAATATTCCCCCTTTTCCCTGTAATCCAAAGTCATCCTTATTCTTTGACAATATTCCCCAAATTTTCCTGTAATCCAAAGTCATCCTAATTCTTTGACAATATTCACCCATTTCCCTGTAATCCAAAGTCATCCTTATCCTTTGACAATATTCCCCAATTTTCCGCTAATCCAAAGTCATCCTTATCGTTTGACAATGTTCCCCCATTTTCCTCTAATCCATAGTCATCCTTATCCTTTTACAATATTCCCCCATTTCCTTGTAATCCAAAGTCATCTCTATTCTTTGACAATATTCCCCCATTTCCCTGTAATCCAAAGTCATCCTTATCCTTTGTCAATATTCCCCCATTTTCCTCTAATCCAAAGTCATCCTTATCCTTTGACAATATTCCCCCATTTTTCTCTAATCCAAAGTCATCTTATCCTTTGACAATATTCCCCCATTTCCCTGTAATCCAAAGTCATCCTCATTCTTTGACAATATTCCCCCATTTCCCTGTAATCCAAAGTCATCCCTATCCTTTGACAATATTCCCCCAATTTCCTCTAATCCAAAGTCATCCTTATCCTTTGACAATATTCCCCCATTTCCCTGTAATCCAAAGTCATCCTTATTCTTTCACAATATTCCCCCATTTCCCTGTAATCCAAAGTCATCCTTATTCTTTGACAATATTCCCCAAATTTTCCTGTAATCCAAAGTCATCCTTATTCTTTGACAATATTCACCCATTTCCCTGTAATCCAAAGTCATCCTTATCCTTTGACAATTTTCCCCAATTTTCCTCTAATCCAAAGTCATCCTTATCGTTTGACAATATTCCCCCGTTTTCCTCTAATCCAAAGTCATCCTTATCCTTTGACAATATTTCCTAATTTTCCCGTAATCCAAAGTCATCCTTATCCTTTGACAATATTCCCCCATTTCCCTGTAATCCAAAGTCATCCTTATTCTTTGAGAATATCCCCCCATTTCCCTGTAATCCAAAGTCACCCTTATTCTTTGACAATATTCCCCCATTTTCCTTTAATCCAAAGTCATCCTTATTCTTTGACAATATTCCCCCATTTTCCTCTAATCCAAAGTCAACTTTATCCTTTGACAATATTCCCCCATTTTCCTCTAATCCAAAGTCATCCTTATCCTTTGACAATATTCCCCCATTTCCCTGTAATCCAAAGTCATCCTTATCCTTTGACAATATTCCCCCATTTTCCTCTAACCCAAAGTCATCTTTATCTTTTGACAATATTCCCCCATTTTCCTCTAATCCAAAGTCATCCTTATCCTTTGACAATATTCCCCCATTTCCCTGTAAACCAAAGTCATCCTTATCCTTTGACAATATTCCCCCATTTTCCTCTAATCCAAAGTCATCCTTATTCTTTGACAATATTAACCCATTTCCCTGTAATCCAAAGTCATCCTTATTCTTTGACAATATTCCCTAATTTTCCCGTAATCCGAAGTCATCCTTATCCTTTGACAATATTCCCCCATTTCCCTGTAATCCAAAGTCATCCTTATTCTTTGACAATATTCCCTAAATTTCCCGTAATCCAAAGTCATCCTTGTCCTTTGACAATATTCCCCCATTTTCCTGTAATACAAAGTCATCCTTATCCTTTGACAATATTACCCCATTTTCCTCGAATCCAAAGTCATTCTTATCCTTTGACAATATTACCCCATTTCCTCTAATCCAAAGTCATCCTTATCCTTTGACAATATTCCCCAATTTCCTCTAATCCAAAGTCATCTTATCTTTTGACAATATTCCTCCATTTTGCTGTAATCCAAAGTTATCCTTATCCTTTGACAATATTACCCCATTTTCCTCTAATCCAAAGTCATCTTACCCTTTGACAATATTCCCCCATTTTCCTGTAATCGAAAGT
Source organism: Periplaneta americana (assembly GCF_040183065.1). Taxonomy (NCBI): domain Eukaryota; kingdom Metazoa; phylum Arthropoda; class Insecta; order Blattodea; family Blattidae; genus Periplaneta; species Periplaneta americana. The sequence goes on from NC_091117.1 coordinate 5,349,891, forward strand.
CATCCTTATCCTTTGACTATGTTACCCCATTTTCCTCTAATCCAAAGTCATCCTTATCCTTTGACAATATTACCCCATTTTCCTCTAATCCAAAGTCATCCTTATCCTTTGACAATATTACCCCATTTTCCACTAATCCAAAGTCATCCTTATTCTTTGACAATATTCCCTAATTTTCCCGTAATCCAAAGTCATCCTTATCCTTTGACAATATTCCCACATTTCCCTGTAATCCAAAGTAATTTTGTCCTTTGACAATAATCCCCCATTTTCCTGTAATACAAAGTCATCCTTATCCTTTGACAATATTACCCCATTTTCCTCTAATTCAAAGTCATCCTTATTCTGTGACAATATTACCCCATTTCCTCTAATCCAAAGTCATCCTTATTCTTTGACAATATTCCCCCAATTTCCTGTAATCCAAAGTCATCCTTATCCTTTGACAATATTACCCCATTTTCCTCTAATCCAAAGTCATCCTTATCCTTTGACAATATTACCCCATTTTCCTCTAATCCAAAGTCATCCTTATCCTTTGACAATATTACCCCATTTTCCTCTAATCCAAAGTCATCCTTATCCTTTGACAATATTGCTCCATTTTCCTCTAATCCAAAGTCATCCTTATCCTTTGACAATATTACCCCATTTTCCTCTAATCCAAAGTCATCCTTGTCCTTTGACAATATTACCCCATTTTCCTCTAATCCAAAGTCATCCTTATCTTTTGACAATATTACCCCATTTTCCTCTAATCCAAAGACATCCTTATCCTTTGACAATATTCCCACATTTCCCTGTAATCCAAAGTCATCTTGTCCTTTGACAATATTCCCCCATTTTCCTGTAATCCAAAGTCATCCTTATCCTTTGACAATATTACCTCATTTTCCTCTAATCCAAAGTCATCCTTATCCTTTGACTATATTACCCCATTTTCTTCTAATCCAAAGTCATCCTTACCCTTTGACAATATTACCCCATTTTGCTTTAATCCGAAGTCATCCTTATCCTTTGACAATATTACCCCATTTTCCTCTAATCCAAAGTCATCCTTATCCTTTGACAATATTACTCCATTTTCCTCTAATCCAAAGTCATTCTTATCCTTTGACAATATTACCCCATTTCCTCTAATCCAAAGTCATCCTTATCCTTTGACAATATTCCCCCAATTTCCTCTAATCCAAAGTCATCTTATCTTTTGACAATATTCCTCCATTTTGCTGTAATCCAAAGTCATCCTTATCCTTTGACAATATTACCCCATTTTCCTCTAATCCAAAGTCATCTTACCCTTTGACAATATTGCCCCAATTTGCATTAATCCGAAGTCATCCTTATCCTTTGACAATATTCCCCCGTTTCCCTGTAATCCAAAGTCATCCTTATCCTTTGACAATATTCCCCCATTTTCCTGTAATACAAAGTCATCCTTATCCTTTGACAATATTACCCCATTTTCCTCTAATTCAAAGTCATCTTATCCTTTGACAATATTCCCCCATTTTCCTTTAATCCAAAGTCATCCTTATGCTTTGACAATATTACCCCATTGTCTTTGTAATCCAAGGTCATCCTTGTCCTTTTATAGAATTCATTATTTCCCTATAATTTAATGTCATCTCTATCCTTCGACAATATTCCACAATTTTTCTCTATTTCGAAGCCATTTAAAGCCATCCTTTTTCTTTCACAATTTTCCGCCGTCTTCCATATTATTATACATTTCTAAAATAGGAGATATCCCCGAATTTTTGGGTGAAATATGTAGATTAAGTATTTTCGTTTTTCTCATTTCTGTGGAAACGTTGTCAATATTTCCCTGAAAAAGAGCCACTTTTCCAGTGTTGCTGGAATATACCGAACCGTGTTACAGTCTCAATATGCTGTTGAAGCCTGGTGAAAGGCGATGAAAGGTACGGCATGTCTTCCTTCCCTGGAGAAGTAAATCTGTTCCATGATATTGACAATGCAGTGTGACATACTGTATCAGCGGTGGCTTCTCGACACTTCACCTCGTAGATGTTGCAGATCACGAATCTTCACTTCGCACTACTTTTCCTTGAGATGACCCTATAAGGCAAAGTCAAGGGGGTTTATGTCTGGTGAACTTGGAGCACATTCTCTGGGTCCTCTACGTCCTATCCACCAATTACGGAAATCGATGTTGATTTAGATAACTCCGTATGTTATTGTGGAGGGGCTCCGTCTTGTTGGAAAATGAACCCCTGTTCCTCCTCATTCGTGAGTTGTGGCATTAGCCAGTTTTCCTAAATTAACACCTGCCAGGTCAATGGATTGGTCGTGCAACGGACTCAGACAGCACCTTCTGCACGTGACCAGCCCGTTTACCGGATTTCACAGTGTGATTTCTTTCTGTGGGGTTTCGTCAAGGACAATGTTTACCTATCTCCATTTCCAGCGATGTTGTCTGAATTGAGAAGGCGTATTAACACAGTGATCAGGAACCTCACACAAGACATGCTTGAGAGGGCTTTGAAAGATTAGGATCACCACTTGGACATCTGCAGTATTATACGTGTGATTCACATCAAGTCCAACTTAGGTCAGCATAAAACTTCAAACTTTCCTCTTTCAAATGGTGGTATTTATGTTCAATGTTGGTGAAAATATAGCCTTCTGAAATCGTCCAATAATTTGTAACCACGGTGTATACAGGGTGATTCACGAAGATTTACCGTCCTTCACGGAACTATTTCCGAAGACATTGTGAGCAAAAAATGTATAAATATTTGTCCTATTCTGAATATTTACAGAGTTAGGTTTCGTTATTGGAACGCATTGCTGTGAACGCGTGATCTTGGTCAGCGTTCAGTCAGCAGCCAGCGCGAGCGCCACGGAAATCAAAGATAGCCGTATGCAGTTACGTAGAGCGACGAGCGCCGTTCACAAGCGTGCGGCCAAGTGTACTCAAGCGGACGGCGACATTTTTTAAAATGTATTGTAAACTCTCCAAGACTGTAAATTAGGATGCAAAATTGAACTGCAAATAATTAAGTCGGTGGAAGTGGTGTGATTTGTAATAATTGTTGTGATAAGTGGCTAAGAATAATGTAATTTTCTAGTTAAAAATAGACAAAGATGTCTGTACAAAGCAACTAAGGAGTTTACAGCACATTTTTAGCTTCATAATACTTTCCAATTAAATAAATGATACTTTTGAATAATTCATTCTTTATTTGTATTATTCTTTTAACTTCAAACGAAAGAAAAAAAAACGTATTTTACAAACAAATTTAAATTGCTGTAACTCTGAAAATATTGAGAATAGTAACTATGTTTATATGACTTTTTTGTTCAGAATGTCTTCAGAAATAAGCTCCGTAAAGGACGGTAAATCCTCGTGAATCACTCTGTATACTCGTACATCTACAATTCTATAAAACCAGCTCAGTGGCGGCTCCTGCGTATTTCTTAAGAGGAGGAAAGAAGGTAACAAGGACGAAATGACACCTTCTTGAATGAAACATGCTACAAATTAGCCAACATGCATACATGTAAGACCAGGTAGTGTTGGGGTTGGCCTTCCCTTCTGTATAGCAATAATCTGTTCTTGTAAACTGAGTTTCCTAAATTTTCCATAAAATATAATGTTTTCACTTCCATTCATTGTTGAATAATTGCACAAATTAACAATTATAAGGAAATTCACCTCGCAGCATTTTTCAAGCACACTACACCATCACACGTGTAGGAAGAGACTAGCTACTAACTCGTAACCGGAACCGTTTTACGGAAATGGAAATGGGAATGGGAAATAATCTGAGGAAAGCGAGAACACTGCACCCACCCACGTGGTCTGTGTTGCCACATGTACATTTTACAAGTTCAGTATCACATGCTTTTGAAGAATGTCAGTTCTTGTAAAGTCATACTACCATTATTGTTCAAAGTTGCCAGTGGCCAATTTTTTATATAAAAATAATGTAGTTTGGAATACCTACTTTCAGTTTCAAATATATTTGTACAAAACTGACAACTTGGCTGTTGCCCTGTCTAGTACACAATGAATGGAAGTGAATTTCAGGGGCCAAAAAGATCTGCGATACTAACGTAGAACTACTTGGTCTTTATTTTATATAAACACAACTTTAACTTTCAAATATCCTCGAAAGTTTCAAACCATGAATAGTAGCCTATATAAAGTGCAATGAATAATATTTTTTATTTATAATTTTTAAAAAAAGTTTACATGGTGTCTTTCATAGCGTTGCGTTAAAACTGTTTTTATTGTGCCTCCTCCTAGATGTGTTATAGTCTGGTTGAATGCAAGGTCGTTAGATGGCAGCGGTAGCGAACTTCTGCACGACCAGTCGGCTTCTATTCATTCATTCATTCATTCATTCATTCATTCATTCATTCATTCATTCATTCATTCATTCATTCATTCATTCATTCATTCATTTATTTATTTTATTCCATAGATCTTACATGAGCAATGAAGCTTTAAGATGTGGAACAAGTCAACATTTTACAATATTACAATTACAATTTTTACAAATTTTTATAGTTTTACAATTTAGTAATTTTCTACAATTTTTACAATTTTGTGCAATTTTTTATTTATTTATTTATTTATTTTTATTTTTTATTTTTATTTATTTATTTATTTATTTTTTTTTGCGAGATGTAGTGAGATGAGATGAGGTCCGAGGATTCGCCAAAATATTACCCGGCATTTGCCTTTTGGTGGGGGAAACCTCGGAAAAACCCAACCAGGTAATCAAATCAAAGGGGGTAATCAAATCAAAGGGGGTAATCAAATCAAAGGGGTTGATGCCAAGGACTCGCCATAGACCATCCGGCTTCAGTCCCACGGCTGGGGAAAACCTCGGAAGAAACCAAAGACCAAAGGGGGATCCAACCCAAGCTCGAACGCAGCTCCGGATCAGCAGCCCAGCGATCTGCCGACTGAGCTACATCGATGGCTCTACTAAAAGTATACAATACATAGCCAATCAGATTATTAAATTTACAAACGCAAACGATCATTCATAAGTTGAGCTATATTATAATACAAAACAAGTTAATTAAATTTAAGACATAAACAATTCAATCAGTTGTGATATACAGAAATTGATAATACATATCATGCAAACTACTTCAAATTACAAACACAAACAATTTATGAGTAGAGCTATATAGATTACTATTCAATTTAAAGCATATACAATTCATCGGCCAAAACTATACAAATATATACAATACAAAGTAGCATACTTTCATTAAGCTATACAAATTTGGGCAATTAATATCAAGTAGATTAATTCAATTTATAATCATAAACAATTCATCAGTTGAGCTATACATATTACCATTCAATTTACAGTAGGTCTATATACAATTCATCAGTAGAGCTACACAGACTAGTAACAGGGGCGTATTTTGCGGGCTACCGGGGCTACCGGCGGTAGCCCAAGGAAATTACAAAAGAAAAAGTTTATAATATAACAAAATGTAATAATTTTGTATTATTAGTTTTACCATAGTAATTAAAATTAAAGTAATTGTTAGATATATTTTGTGTAATAATAGGGTCAGCGGCAGCCCAAACCCTTTAACAGTATACGCCACTGACTAGTAGTCATTTCCCGCCCATGCGCTGATTCAGAGGAGGATCTCCTCCCTCTCCGTTCATTTACAGTAGCGTGCAAATTAATCCGAACAACGTAATTACTTATGCAAAAACACTCAAATGGCATAAAAAAGGATCTAAGACATACCTCAGTAATCTATGTGGCCTTCCTTGTTCCTAATAACAGCTCTGAGACTATTTGGCATGGATTCCACTAATTTCCCACAAATATTCTTCATTTCTTCATCGCGAAACCATACACCAATGAGGGCAGAAATCATCTTCTCCTTTGTAGAACAATCCATTTTTTGCATTCTTCTTTTGCAAATTGACCACAAGTTCTCAATGGGTTGATGTCGGGTGAGTTGCCTGGCCAGGGGAGTACCTGAATATTCTTCTTGTTGAAGAATTCTGTAGTTTTTCGAGACGTATGGCATGGTGCCAGGTCTTGTTGGAACACACCTCTGTCCTCCGGAAATGATTTTTGCAGTTGGGGTACGATTCTGGTTTCCAATAAGTGAATATATTTGTCAGAATTCATCATTCCCTTGATAGGTATTAATGCTCCAGGCCCTTCATGTGTAAAACAACCCCAAAACATTACTTTAGGGAGGTATTTGGGTGCTTGTTGGAGATGAGCTGCTGTTACTTTTTCGGATCCTTTCCGTACGTAAGAAACACGGTGGCCGTGGACCTCGAAATGAGACTCATCGGAAAAAAGTACATTCTTCCAGTCATTCACTGTCCAGTGTTGATGTAATTTTGCCCACATTAAGCGTTTTTTGCACATAACAGGGGTTAGCAGTTGCTTCTTAATAGGCTTACGAGCCCTTCGTCCAGCTTCCAAAAATCCACGCCGCAATGTTGTGACGTGAATATTCGCCCCAGTGGTAGCCATTAACTCGCGGGTTAAGTCGACAGCAGTGATTTACTTTTCCTGACAATTAAACGATCATCTGCAGGTGAAGTCTTCCTTTTCCGGCCACAGTTTCCTTTTTTCTGGGGTGTGATGGATCCAGTCTCCCTGTATCGTTTTATGATCGAATTAACAGTAGCCAAACCGATGTGACATTCTGCAGCAATTTGCCTCTGTGTCATAGAAGAATGCTCTGCTAATGTTATAATTTTTGCCCGTTTTCGTGGAGTTGTATCCATTTGTGAAGACGACAGAATGTACACAGGATTGCAGTATAAAGTCTTCAACACAACTGAAATGCTTATAAGTACAAAACGACAGGCAAAATGTCACATATTATAAAAAAAATAATAACGGCAGACCTTCAACAATGGAATTACACGTACTACAGATGTCAATTAAAGCGGTATGAACAGCTGTGAGGCCAACAATGACAGAAAATGTAAAAATATGTCGTGTTCGGATTAATTTGCACGCTACTGTACTTGCTTTAAAACTCTGCTTCTTTCTCTGGCCGCTAGCGCGCTGTTGTCTGTGTGTGTTAACTGCAGTAGAGGAGGAATGGATTGACTTTCCTCTACACAATCTCGCATCCTTCTCACAGTTTTCTAGCAGCACATGAGCGTGCATCGTTTAAAATTCGATCAACCGAGGTTTTCTTATAGTTGTGAACTTAAAAATTATCGAATCTTTCTTGAATTTCAAGGCACATATTTTATTTGGTATTTACTTTCGAAAGAAGAAAATTGTGAGGAGGACGTTCCTCCCTTCCCTCCCGGAGGAACCGCCACTGGACCAGCTTCCTGGAGCTTCTTCTGAGGAGGAAATAGCCGTAGAATCCTGACACTCACGCCTGGGCCTCGAGGTGTTGCATACGTGACGATATAGAGGGTCATCACCAGAGTAACAGCGTAATTCACATGGCACGACTGTTATCAGATGAACTTCGGAGGAAGTTGGGCGATTTCCTTTGTACGAGGAAGGTGGAGCTGGTTCAAAGCTAACTTTATTGTCTTCTAATTGACTCATTCGGATGCGGGACGGACGGACAGGCGGACATGACGACACAGATCGCGATCGGTACACAAGACACGAAACGACAGCAGTGTTGCTGGACAACACTTCTCAGCTTATCTGGGATTTTCCGCAGTCGATGTCACACATGCTAATGATGATGAAAGTGAAGATGCACAATCATCTGGGTCTGAAAGTGGGACTGTACGTTAATCTGATGATACCGTAAAGGTGAAAATGTTAATTAAATACATAGGTTGGATAAAAAGTAATGGCAACAGTTCGATATTTCTGACATGGCTTTATTCACAGGGGTACAACATTTACGTATATGTGCGTCAGATACGTGTGCAACATCCGACGATATGACCACATATCACCGTCCTTCGCAAGTCTTTCGTGGCTCCGACTTAAAGAACGCAGAACTTTACACTCTTTGTCTTTACTCTTTCGAATTCTGCACACCTTAACACCAAGTTACCTTTCGTCTCGTTTCTCTTATCTATACTCTAACCACGACGTAAATACCAGATCACTTATCTGTGGCACGCTAAGTATACCTCTTCATAGAACATCTTGTTATTCATCATCTTTTACAGTATCCACCTCGCGTCAATGGAATTCCTTGTCACAAAGTATTAGGGGCTGCAAGACAACAAACACCTTTAAGAACCTTATTAGCATTTCACTCCAATCATACTGATATAAACTACCACTGACTACATTGTTACTTCTTTCTTTTAGACATAATCCTGATTGTGCTGTATTTTCAAAATTGTCTCATAATAATCTCTTTCTATTATCTAATATTATTTGAAATATATTAACAACATTCTATGTATTTTAGCTTAATTCTGCTACACAGTTTATTTCTGTGTTTAATTAATAGTTCAAAGTATTTTGTTGTTTAATTCGTAAATAACTCTTGTATACATGTAACTCTAATATAAATCAAATTGTTGAATTCTTTGTAAGTTCATGCATATGTATATACTCTTTTTGCTGGTTGAGTGGAAGAGAAAGCCTTACGGCCTTAACTCTGCCAGCTAAAATAAATCATCATCATTATTATTATTATTATTATTATTATTATTATTATTATTATTATTATATAGTCGCCCCCTTTATTTATTACCTTTTGCCAAATGTTTGGAAGGCGTCGTACACCATCAGCGCGTCCATCTTTGTTGATGTTCCGTATTGACCGCCCTAAAGCACGGATAAGTTCATCTCTGGTATTGTACCGGGTCCCTCGCAGTGGTTCTTTCACTTTGGTGAAAAGATCGTAATCGCATGGATCATATCGGGTGAGTACGGAGGATGTTCCAGAATCTCCCATTGCCAGCGACGCAAGAGGTCCTTGACAGCGGCAGCGGTGTGACTCCTTGCATTATCGTGAAGAATGATGGGGTCCTGTTCCACCAATGTCTTGCAGAATGTGGAGCGCAGTTTTGTGACATACTCAGTCTTCCGCTGCGCAGTCCATCGGCGATCAGCATCCAACAGGGAAGCAAGGAGTTGAGCTGTGTTGTCCTCCACGCGGGGTCGTCCTGCACGGAGGTTGTCCTGAACGGCATCCCTGCCTTCCCTGAACGCTTTAACCCATCGTGCCACTGTGCGATATGGCAACGCTGCATCGGCATATGCTTCATGCAGTCCTGAAAACATTCCTGTGCGCTACGATTTCGTGTCACTTCAATTTTGATCCAGAAACGTTGCTCTAGTTTTGTAAACGTGGTCTTAGGGCGGTCGCACTATCCCTAAGAAAATCAACGTTCTAAACACTGCAGTAGATTGGCAGAGTACTGTCGCCGCTGGCTGCACTAACTCGTCTAACAGTCCTTGTTCATGTCCACACAGCTGACAGCTCTCGAACGCACCATCGTCACGTGACAGCAGTGTTGCCATTACTTTTTATCCAACCTATGTATTTATAGCAATATGTCTGCATTGTATTGATTTTAGTGCAACGAACTGATAAGTTTTAGACATGAAATTAAATTTGTGATGTGATTAATCTACAGAACTTATCGGAATTTTAAATATGAATTGTAAAATTTACAAAGAAATTCTTTACGAGTGAAATTTTTCATAATTTACAAGTAGGCTACTTTGTTTCACAATGAAGAGTAATTTTACAAATGCGTAAATTTTACTTGCATACTATAGTCGCGACGCTGTTATTCCCGGCGTGACTCCTCCTCTTTGCTTACGTCGTAGGAAATGAAGGCTCTACAAAGTCTAGGTAGGTAGTATCGTTCGCCATTTTTGTTCTTTCGTTGCCGAGCTACCATACGAGGAATCTATTTGCCACACCGTTAAACATTATCATGTCGTAGCTCCTATGATAATAAATCAAACGCACTGCAATTCAGCAAATAATTGAGCGGCAAATAACGTCTTCGTGTGCTTTCTGCGAACGCCAACGAAAGAGTCAAAATGGCGGAAGATTATACTAAGTATTTATCGAGCCTTAAGAAATGAAAAACGTCTTCACCAGCGGATCACAAGACGCACACGTTTAAAAGTAGCCGACCTGCAACGCGATTGGCTGCCAGAAATTAGAGCGACGGGACTATAGTAAGTTTTCGTAAACCGTTGTTGGTGACATTATGTAATGTATAACAGCGTTTTTAAACTTATTTAACTGACTTAGTAAACAATGGATATTAGAGGACAAAAATTCGCTCCGGCGCCGGGGATCGAACCAAGATCCTTGGTCCTATGTATCAAGCGATCTAATCATTGAGCTACTCCGAAGTTCAATCCACAGCACCGGATCGAATCCTTCTCCTCCAGTGTTTTTCCCTTTTTGGCCTGACTCCAAGTTCGACATGTTGACACTTTTTTATATTAATTCAACTGCCATTATACAAGGAGCGCACTCAATTCAGTGACTTGGTGACCGGGATTCCACAGTAATATGCACTGTTGGGCATATATATAAAAAAGTCTACGTACATGTCGACATGTCGAACTTGGAGTCAGGCCACAAAGGGAAAAACACTGGAGGAAAGGGATTCGATCTGGTGCTGTGGATTGAACTTCGGCGTAGCTCAGTGATTAGAGCGCTTGGTACATAGAACCAAGGACCCGGGTTCGATCCCCGGCGCCTGAGCGAATTTTTCTCCTCTAATATAAATTGTTACCATAACAGATATATTCTATAGGACCAAAAATTAATCTTTACGTAGTGCCTTAGTAAAGCCTGTAGAAGTTTATATTTTAATAAAATTGCAATGCGTAGCAAAGTTTACAAAGCATCTGTAATCTTACATGTGTTTTGTGATTTAACATCTTGAAGCAGGGCCTGGAAATTGAACGACGTAAGCTCAGCTGAGACAAGATATTTTCACACACACATTCACTTCAGTCTTCGGACCGTTATAGCGGCTAAAGTCAACAGAATCGTTCTATTAATAGATGTAGAAATTTCGTTTACACTTATCTCAACGCCACATGTGCAACAGAAATAAAATCAAAATAAACTGACTCGAAAAATAGAATTGTAATCCGTCTCTCAGTCTTTCCTACTCTCCAAAATACAGGGTGTCTATAAATGATTGAAGCGGTTGGAAATGTCACTGTAGTTATAGATAAGAAAACTGTACAATTACATACAAAAACTCGCCAACTACCTTTCTTTTTTTACATGTTACAGATGTTCGATGTATCTCCTTTAGTGATTATGAACACGTGAAGTTTATAATCAAGCTTGTTCCACACTCAATGTAGCTTGTTTCTGTCAATTTGAGCAAAGGCGTTAATGGTGTGAACCCGTAGTTCTGGCACATCAGCCGGTAATGGGACAAAAACACTGGATCCTTCACGTACTCCCATACAAAAAAAAATGTTACAAAGGGTTAAGTCGGGAGAGCGTGGAGGCCATGGCAGCAGTTAATAATCATTTCCGGTATGACCAATCCTTCATTTTCGCAGTCTGGTATTTAAGAATGCACGAACGTACGGGCTCAACTGTTTCTTCAGGCACAGGAGGGCGATCCGTTGATTTTCCTTTACAAAGGCATCCTGTAGATTTAAATTTTTCGTAGTTCATACCATCGCCGAATGGAGTTGGCGCAGGATGGATCTTTATGGAACTTCATTGTGAAGTGTATATTTCAGCCCGTCTTGATGCACTAAATGATAGCATTAATAGTCTTAATGAAGATCTTGATTCCATCTGTTCCTGGTCTCAACAATTTAGGCTTAACCTAAACGCATGTAAATCACAGGCTATTCTGTTCGCAAACCGTAGATTAATTCCTGAAGTCAACGACCTGAATATTCCACCTGTGAAACTGAATAAAACAATCATCCCGTTTAGCTCTACCGTAAAAAAATTTCGGAGTGCATTTCGAATCTAATCTCAATTGGGATAAGCATATTAAATGTACATGTAAGAAGGCATTCTCTATTCTCCATTCACTAAAAAGATTGTATCATTATCCATCTAAATTAAAACAAACGCTGGTACAGACATTCATTCTACCTCACTTCGATTATTGCGACTTTTGTTCAGTGATCTCAGGATTGATTCCGCTCAGAAACTACAGCGTGTTCATAACGCGTGCGTCCGCTTCATTTGTAATGTTCGATACTATGATCATATCTCGCCTTCTTTCGAGAAGTTATCATGGCTTAGGTTACATGAGAGGAGAAATCTGCACTCGCTTTCTCTCTTATATCGAATTATGCACACTTCATCCCCCTATTATTTATTCGCTCGTTTTCATACTCTCTCTCGCTATCATAATATTAATACTCGATCACAACGCGATAACACGCTAGAAATTCCACTTCACACATCATCTCTGTATTCCTCATCTTTCACTGTTGCTACCTCTCGTCACTGGAACTCTCTGCCGCCTGAAGTCAAGGGCTGCCGAACATTGAAATCTTTCAAATCCAAGTTAGAAAATAATCTTATGACGAGTTGCCAAACTAAATGGTATATCTATAATGTGATAAGTTGAGCTATATATAATCATAATTTTCCTTACTGTGTGTACTTAAAAATATTGTATTCATTATATGCTTTGTACTGCACTATTTTTTTACTATTATTATTATTATTATTATTATTATTATTTTTATTATTTTTATTTTATTGGGTTATTTTACGACGCTGTATCAACATCTAGGTTATTTAGCGTCTGAATTATATGAAGGTGATAATGCCAGTGAAATGAGTCCGGGGTCCAGCACCGAAAGTTACCCAGCATTTGCTCGTATTGGGTTGAGGGAAAACCCCGGAAAAAACCTCAACCAGGTAACTTGGTCCGACCGGGATTCGAACCCGGGCCACCTGGTTTCGCAGCCAGACGCACTGACCGTTACTCCACAGGTGTGGACTATTATTATTATTATTATTATTATTATTATTATTATTATTATTATTATTATTATTATTATTGTCAATAATTGTCTTATTTTTTTTATACTTTGTATGTCTCATTTATTTTGACCTGCTGTTCACACTTTATTATGCTTTTTCCTTTCTTTCTATATGTTATAAATTATGTCTGATTTCTACTTACTTCTTGTTTACATTTTATTATTATTATCTTATTCAGTTTTGTGTGTAAAATTGTAGTGTACTTTCTAAATTTGTAGTGTTTTTTGTAACGCAGTTTTACTCCTGGTTGAGTGTTAGAGAAGGCCGTATGGCCTTAACTCTGCCAGGTTTAATAAATCATTATTATTATTATTATTATTATTATTATTATTATTATTATTATTATTATTATTATTAAGTGTGGCCGAACCGTTGTGACAGATTGACTTGTGTATCCTGGCTTTTTCGGGAGTGAACTAATTTTATTATAAATTTTATTACACAATTTTAAATTTGTCTAAGAGATGTCAATAAATAATTTATTTATTTGTCAATTTTATTCTGGCCTACATTACGCAGGTCTACTTTATTTTATGATGTGCTGCTAAAATATAAACGCTAGTAGCTAGCAGTGGCGTAGCGTCAATGTAAGCTAAAAAGCTTAGCTTCCCCAGTTAATAATAATTTCATAATAAACCTGCAGTTTATGGACAAAATTATTTATTAATTTTAATAGAATTTATATTTACGCGTTAAATATTGTGATGCGGCAGCTCAGGATGATTTGTGATGCAGCAGTAAACAAGAAGCCTGCACACACCAGCTTCCAAGCAGACCGGTTTCCTCTGTGTAATCCACCCCGCAGATTTTCCATCCCTTCCTAAGCTACCCTAGTCGCAAGGCTCGCAAGAAGCTAGCTTTACCATTTAAAATAAGTAGTTTCCGAGTTATCCCTTTTCGTGAGTTGTGTTCAGTTGAAGTGTTAGTGTGCATTGTGGCTGATATAATAAATAATGAGCGAAATAACTGTTCCTGACACTAATTTACTTGATTTTTTTTAGGACAATTGTATTATCAAGACTGACTTACGAACAAAAGTGTGATTTAAAAAACAAATGACCGACTCCCTTGCTGTCAATGAAGGACACAACCAAAAGACAGACGCATACTTACGTAATGATACTAATATTGTGATTTCTCTAAGTATGACAGGGAGTGAGCTAATGTCATACGTATACGTGTCTATTTGTTAAGAAATATGTGTAAACCGTGAAATCATATTTTACTACGTACCATTTGAGGTCATGCCTTATTGGTGTTACTTACGAGGTTCCAACCAATCTTCGACTGCTGACTTGAAATTGACTACTATTTATTTTAAGACTGTATTTTTGTAATACGTTTTCTCATATTGCATGAAAGACAACTTGAGTTAGCTTCCCTGCTCAAAATTTCATGCTACGCCACTGGTAGGTAGGAATTGAAATAGAATAGTTCCAGATTGTCGTAGGTTGGCAACCGCCTATACTCCAAGACAGATAAGAAGCAAAGCTGCATTTCTAGTGCTGGATGTCTCCAATTACCGATCCTTTGTGTCCTGCCATAAGACACAGGGCTGCATTCCGTGGCTGAACGGTAGTGCTAACTGCCCAGTTTCCTGCTCCGTCTTCTCGGAACTGACGGCCACATTTTTGAGATCGCTGCATCCGTCTCAGTGCAGGAGCTAGCAAACAATGGCGACGTCAGAGCGAACCATGCTTGCAGCTTAAGTCGTCTAGGTCGTCCTTCATTCTTTGCTAAGTAAAACTCCTCTCCTCTCCTCTCCTCTCCTCTCCTCTCCTCTCCTCTCCTCTCCTCTCCTCTCCTCTCCTCTCCTCTCCTCTCCTGTCTATTTCCTTTCTTCCCTTTTTTCCCTCCTGTGATTTATCTTCTCTTCTCTATTCTCTTTTGTAGGTCCCTTCATCTTATCTTCTCTTTTCCCTTCTCTACTCTTTTTTTTCTTTTCTCTCGTTTCCTTTCTCTTATCTTTTCTCTTTTCTATTCGCTTTACTCTTTTCTATTCTCTTCTCTTTTCGTATTTTCGCTTTTGTCTTCTCTATTCTTTTTTCCTTTCTCTATTCTCTTCTGCTTTTCTTCTCTCTTCTCTTTTTTCTCTTTCCTACTCTTTTCTATTTCTATTTTATTTTTTTTCATTTATATTCTCTTTTCCCTTCTCTATTCTCTTCTCTCTTCTGTATTCTCTTCTCTTTTCCCTTCTTTATTTTAATTATTTTCTATTTTGTTTTTTTTGTGTTCTCTTTTCCCTTCTCTATACTCTTTTTTATCTCGTTTCTTTTCTCTTGTCTTTTATATTCGCTTTTCTCTTTTCTTTTCTAGTCTCTTCTTTTTTTCCTTCTCGCTTTTGTCTTCTCTATTCTCTTTCCTCTTATCTATTCTCTTTTCCCTTCTCTATTCTCTTCTCTCTTATCTATTCCCTTTTGACTTCTCTATTCTCTTTTCTCTTATCTATTCCCCTTTGTCTTCTCTATTCTCTTTCCTCTTATCCATTCCCTTTTCTCTTCTCTATTCTCTTTCCTCTTATCTATTCCCTTTTCTCTTCTCTTTCCTCTTATCTATTCGCTTTTGTCTTCTCTATTCTCTTCTTTCTTCTGTATTATCTTCTCTTTTCCCTTCATTATTTTTTCCCTTTTTTCTCTTTTCTGTTTTTTTTTCATTTATATTCTCTTTTTCCTTCTCTATTCTCATCTCTCTTCTGTATTATCTCCTCTTTTCCCTTCTTTATTTTTCTACTCTTTTCTATTTCTGTTTTCTCTTTTCATATATATTCTCTTTTTCCTTCTCTATTCTCTTCTCTCTTCTGTATTATCTCCTCTTTCCCCTTCTTTATTTTTCTACTCTTTTCTATTTCTGTTTTCTCTTTTCATATATATTCTCTTTTTCCTTCTCTATTCTCTTCTCTCTTCTGTATTATCTTCTCTTTTCCCTTCATTATTTTTTCCCTTTTTTCTCTTTCCTGTTTTTTTCATTTATATTCTCTTTTCCATTCTCTATTCTCTTCTTTCTTCTGTATTATCTCCTCTTTTCCCTTTTTTATTTTTCTACTCTTTTCTATTTCTGTTTTCTCTTTTCATCTATATTCTCTTTTCCCTTCTCTATTCTCATCTTTCTTCTGTATTACCTTTTCTTTTCCCTTCTTCATTTTCTTTCCTCTTTTCTATTCTCTTTTTCCTTCTCTATTCTCTTCTCTTTTCTGTATCTGTTCACTTCTCCCTTATCTAT
This sequence comes from Periplaneta americana, assembly GCF_040183065.1. NCBI lineage: Eukaryota > Metazoa > Arthropoda > Insecta > Blattodea > Blattidae > Periplaneta > Periplaneta americana. The sequence continues at coordinate 5,366,040 of NC_091117.1, forward strand.
ACTCTCTTCTCTCGTTTCTATTCCCTTCTCTTCTCGAACCAAGTTCTCTTAGTTGATGGTCGTCCATGATAATCGCTAATGTCTCCTCGCCTACGCCTACGCAGCCTGTTCAAATACCCAGCAGCACCCGAGCGCTGTAAAAAACTAAAACATCCATCGGTAAGGATCAAGGCCTAATGAAGTGGCATGAGGAATGCCGAAGCAAGGCTGCTCCTGGATACGGCGACGGTTGCTCAGGGTGGGTCTCGAGGCTCGTATGCCACAACGGACGGCCCGTGTTGCCAACAAAATACCTCGTACATCATTTTTCACAGTCCCGCATTTAATGAAAAAAAGTTCCGAATTGTTTTTAACATGAAACTGTTTTGCTCAATAACAATTAATAAAATGTTACAAAAAAACTTCAACGTCTGACGTCTCTTGCTTAGCAACGGCTTTGAGGTACGTCTCAATGTTATGACGTCACTTGCATAGAATTAGACTCTATTGGGACAAATCAGTTGGTTATTTTTTACATTTCATTCGGTGGTAATTTATTTATTTTCTCATATCTACAGGAACAAATCAGTTGGTTAAATTTTACATTTCATTCGGTGGTAGTTTTATTTTATCACATCTATCGGAACGAATCAATTGATTAAATTTTACATTTCATTCGGTGGACACTTTTATTTTATAACATCTGTCGGAACAAATCAGTTGATTAAATTTTACATTTCATTCGGTTGTAGTTTTATTTTCTCATATCTATCGGAACAAATCAGTTGATTAAATTTTACATTTCATTCAGTTGTAGTTTTATTTTATCACATCTATCGGAACAAATCAGTTGATTAAATTTTATATTTCATTCGGTTGTAGTTTTATTTTATCACATCTATCGGAACAAATCAGTTGATTAAATTTTATATTTCATTCGGTTGTAGTTTTATTTTCTCATATCTATCGGAACAAATCAGTTGATTAAATTTTACATTTCATTCGATGGTAGTTTTATTTTATCACATCTATAGGAACAATTCAGTTGATTAAATTTTACATTTCATTCGGTGGACAGTTTAATTTTATCACATCTGTCGGGACGAATCGGTTGATTAAATTTTACATTTCATTCGGTTGTAGTTTTATTTTCTCATATCTATCGGAACAAATCAGTTGATTAAATTTTACATTTCATTCGGTTGTAGTTTTATTTTCTCATATCTATCGGAACAAATCAGTTGATTAAATTTTACACTTCATTCGGTGGACAGTTTTATATTATCACATCTGTCGGGACGAATCAGTTGATTAAATTTTACATTTCATTCGGTTGTAGTTTTATTTTCTCACATCTATCGGAACAAATCAGTTGATTAAATTTTACATTTCATTCGGCTGTAGTTTTATTTTCTCATATCTATCGGAACAAATCAGTTGATTAAATTTTACATTTCATTCGGTGAACAGTTTTATTTTCCCATATCTATCGGAACAAATCAGTTGATTAAATTTTACATTTCATTCGGTGAACAGCTTTATTTTCCCATATCTATCGGAACAAATCAGTTGATTAAATTTTACATTTCATTCGGCTGTAGTTTTATTTTCTCATATCTATCGGAACAAATCAGTTGATTAAATTTTACATTTCATTCGGTGAACAGTTTTATTTTCCCATATCTATCGGAACAAATCAGTTGATTAAATTTTACATTTCATTCGGTGAACAGTTTTATTTTCCCATATCTATCGGAGCAAATCAGTTGATTAAATTTTACATTTCGTTCAGTGGTAGTTTTATTTTATCATATCTAACGGAACAAATCAGTTGATTAAATTTTACATTTCGTTCAGTTGTAGTTTTATTTTATCACACCTATCGGAACAAATCAGTTGACTAAATTTTACATTTCATTCGGTTGTAGTTTTATTTTCTCATATCTATCGGAACAAATCAGTTGATTAAATTTTACATTTCATTCGGTTGTAGTTTTATTTTCTCATATCTATCGGAACAAATCAGTTGACTAAATTTTACATTTCATTCGGTTGTAGTTTTATTTTCTCATATCTATCGGAACAAATCAGTTGATTAAATTTTACATTTCATTCGGTTGTAGTTTTATTTTATCACACCTATCGGAACAAATCAGTTGACTAAATTTTACATTTCATTCGGTTGTAGTTTTATTTTCTCATATCTATCGGAACAAATCAGTTGATTAAATTTTACATTTCATTCGGTTGTAGTTTTATTTTATCACACCTGTCGGAACAAATCAGTTGATTAAATTTTACATTTCATTCGGTTGTAGTTTTATTTTCTCATATCTATCGGAACAAATCAGTTGATTAAATTTTACATTTCATTCGGTGAACAGTTTTATTTTATCATATCTAACGGAACAAATCAGTTGATTAAATTTTATATTTCGTTCAGTGGTAGTTTTGTTTTATAATATCTATCGGAACAAATCAGTTGATTAAATTTTACATTTCGTTCAGTGGTAGTTTTATTTTATCATATCTAACGGAACAAATCAGTTGATTAAATTTTACATTTCGTTCAGTGGTAGTTATATTTTATAATATCTATCGGAACAAATCAGTTGATTAAATTTTATATTTCATTCTGTGGACAGTTTTATTTTATCACATTAACTTCTTAACAAAATGTTGTTTAGCTTGTAGGTTCGTTATGGAAGATACAAAATAGTCTTAGAAGTCGCTTCTTCTTATCGTGCGACCTATCTGCTGTAACCATGGCAACACTGATTTAGTGGCATTGAAATATCCGCAGCGTTACGAAACTGTAACCTTGCGGACTGTATAGAAATATTTGACGTGGGCCCATCATCGGCATGCAGAGGGGCGTGTGCCGCTGCAGTTGCGCTGGCCACGGGCTTCAAATATGGACAAGCGGTTGCTGCTGGACAGGCGCCAGTGCTGCAGGCCTGGGTTCCGATCTTGGGTGTAACATTTTTCCTTTTCTCTTCCTAGATTACAGGAAAGAAATTCCTACGCCTCTTCCTTCGTTGCCCCACATTCCGCTGTTGTTTTGGTTTTATTTTTGTCGTATTATTACAATCCATTCAGATATTCCCCTGTAGTTTTAACCCATTTTAAAATTATTTAATTTCATTTTTACGTAGAAGAACGATTTTTTCCCCTCTCAAGTTACACTATGGACGGGTAACTTGAAAATTTGATCGTAATATAAAAATACAATCACCTCCCTTGTTCTTCTCCTCTTCTAGATGTTCTATTTCTGTTGTCATTCTATTCCCCTTGTTCTCCTCTTGTTCTCCTTCTATTTCCTTTGTTCCCCCTGTGTTCACTCTGGTCTCCTCCTATTCCTCTTGTCCACACCTGTGGAGTAACGGTCAGCACGTCTGGCCGCGAAACCAGGTGGTCCGGGTTCGAATCCCGGTCGGGGCAAGTTACCTGATTGAGGTTTTTTCCGGGTTTTTCCCTCAACCCAATATGAGCAAATACTGGGTAACTTTCGTTGCTGGACCCCGGACTCATTTCACCGGCATTATCACTTTCATTTCATTCAGACGCTTAATAACCTAGATGTTGATACAGCGTCGTAAAATAACCCAATAAAATAAGAAAAATCTGTTTCTCTTGTTCTGTTCTATTCTCTTTGTTCTTCATGTGTTTCCCTAGTTCTCTTAGTGTTATCCTAGTTCTCTTAGTGTTATCCTAGTTCTCTTAGTGTTATCCTAGTTCTCTTAGTGTTATCCTAGTTCTCTTAGTGTTATCCTAGTTCTCTTAGTGTTATCCTAGTTCTCTTAGTGTTACCCTAGTTCTCTTAGTGTTATCCTAGTTCTCTTAGTGTTATCCTAGTTCTCTTAGTGTTATCCTAGTTCTCTTAGTGTTATCCTAGTTCTCTTAGTGTTATCCCAGTTCTCTTAGTGTTATCCCAGTTCTCTTAGTGTTATCCTAGTTCTCTTAGTGTTATCATAGTTCTCTTAGTGTTATCCTAGTTCTCTTAGTGTTATCCTAGTTCTCTTAGTGTTACCCTAGTTCTCTTAGTGTTATCCTAGTTCTCTTAGTGTTATCCTAGTTCTCTTAGTGTTATCCTAGTTCTCTTTGAGTTCCGTTGTTTTTCCCCTTGTTCTCCTTGTAGTCCACTTATACTCCTTGTCTTCGTATTTTTCTTCATGGCGTCCCATTTTATGCATTTTATTCTCTTTATATTACCTACTTTTACTCTCCATATCTTCCTTTTTTCTCCATGGTATCCCCTTATATTCATCTTGTTTTTCGTATATTCCCCTTGTTCTCCCTATATTTCCCTTTTTCTCCTTGTATTACCCTTCTTTCCTTGTATTCCCACCACTTTCTCCCTATACTTCCCTCGTTTTCATTATGTTTCCATTTCTCTTCTTGTCTTCCCATTGTTATCCTTGTATTCTCCATGTTCTATAGTATTCCCCTTGTTTTCCATGTATTCTTGTTTTACCCTTGTTCTTGTCCTATCCTTGTTTTTCTTTTATTTCTCTTGTCCTCCGTGTATTCCTCTTGTTCTCCTTGTTTTCCTATTATCTTTCTATTCTTCTTGTCTCCTTGTGTTGCTCTTGTATTCCCTTTTTTCTTGATGTCTTCCACTTGTTCTCCTTATATTCCCCTTGTTCTCTTTGTATCGCCATCGTTTTCCTGTGTCCCTCTTGTCCTCCTTGTATTGTCTTTGTTATTCTTGTCTTCCCATGTTCTCCTACCCTTCCTCTGATTAGCAATTTGATCGGAACAAATATAGGGGAGAGTTGAGTACTATCGGACATCGGGTAATTCATTCATTCATTCATTCATTCATTCATTCATTCATTCATTCATTCATTCATTCATTCATTTTATTCCATAGATCTTACATGAGCAATGAAGCTTTAAGATGTGGAACAAGTCAAAATTTTACAATTTTACAATATTACAATTACAATTTGTACAAATTTTTATAGTTTTACAATTTAGTAATTTTCTACAATTTTTTACAATAGTTTGGCGAGATGTAATATCGGACAGTGAGTTTCTTTCATCTACTACCAGGTGATTAGTACCTGAATCACATGGTTACGTTTCTGTGATGTCGCATACAGAAACGTAACCATGTTATTCAGGTACTAGCATCTGGTGGTAGATGAAAGAAACGCACTGTCCGATATTACCCGATGTCCGATACTACCCAACTCTCCCCTAACTTTTCGTTCTGAGAAGTAATTTTAAAATGTTACATTTGTTTGGATCATATTTCTACATATTTAAAGGACAAAACTAAAATTCTTTGAATCATTTATTATCATAATACAGTACTCTCTTAAACTGACTAAGCACTATTCAATCAATGATTTTCCCAAAACACGCTATGAAATGTTTCATATAAAATAATTTTTTATCTGGAAAAGGAAGCAAAAACGAGCAAGATTGTATTCAACCTTTTTGTTTCAAATAGCGCAAAGAATAACCCCCTGAAATTTATTTATTTATTTATTTATTTATTTATTTATTTAGTTATTTATTTATTTATTTATTATTTTGCTAATAATTATAACATAACATATTATATATAGAAAAAACTTTAGCTCGCCCCTGAAAGAGGAGAAATTAATGACAAAACTTACGGTTCACTATGTACAGGGACATCATTTTATTTTTACTAACATTTTAAATATTAACCTCTCTATACCTTTAGAGAACCGGAAACACCGCTTGCTCCCCCCTCCAAGACTGGAGTTCGATGATACTGGCGTAAAACACAAATCACTCTACTAGGTATAGGAAGGAAGAAAAGTAGTTCATCCATTTACGTAAACTAGGAAATATCGCGATTTTGAGTTTGATAATTTTCATTAGGTTTTTCTTTAATCAAAGTACAGTACTGTATTAAGAATAAGTGTTTTTACTCACGAAGTGAGTTATCCATGCGAACGTATTCATTATGCAGTGTATATTATACTGTCTACAGCACATTAGCGTACAATATAGAGAAAGAAGTTAAATTGAAAAATAATCATAATATGAAAATTTAAACACAATTTTGAAAATGGTGGCCGTTCATTTCGATACAGGCTTCAGTTCTTTTGTGCATATTATCGCACTATAGACTATTGCATCTAATTCCAATTGCCAGTTTCGTCCTTCGTACTAGTAACTCATGTTGAAATAATTCTGTACCTACTCTACGTACTGTAAATTCAATCTTCACTTCTGCCCGACCCGAAAATATAAAATTACTCAGACGTGCTATCTACTGTCGGTCCAAGTGGTTATGCCGCAGGATTGTAGAAAGGGAGGAATTCACGTGACAGTTAATTACTTAACGAGGCCCTTTTATTTAAGTTAAATTAAACAGCTGTATAATATTACGTAATCTTCCAATTCCTAAGAGAAATTAATGTTTTCAGAAAAGAGCTAAGACAGCCCAGCTATTACAGAGGGGCGAGCAGAAGCAGGTGGGGGAAATCGGGATGCGACGTAGGCAAACGGACAGTATCTGTGCGAAAATATGATTGAATATTGAAAGCTCTTTCGTCACTGGAAAACGCGAACATATTTCTGGAACGTACTATACTCAGTAACTCAGTACTGCTTACTATCTGCGGTCTTGGTTATGTGTGGAGTTGGAACTTCCTTAGTAGAAGGGGTGGGAGTGAAGTACATTCAAAAACTCAGGTACAATAAAAATTGAAGTAAAAATAAAATGATGTCCCTGTATATGCTTTTAGATATGGATTCATTCACATTGTTCAGTTTATCGGATATGACGTAAGCATTTGCATGGCAATCGAAGTCAAATTTCAGATCCACAGAATCCTTTCATTTCCTCCTATTAGTGTAGTTGGAACATAGAAGTCACACGTTAAAGGGCCTGATAGATGGCTGTCGGCACATCTTTGCTGGCAGTTCCGCGTGTCTGACCTTGTAGGGGACACTTCGTGACAGCGTGGACAGGATCGTGTGTGAGCGGGCAACGATCGTGCGTCCGCTATGCCGAACGAGCGGAATGAAAAGGTCCCGTACAGCTGGGTAACGAGGCTTTGATAGAAAAATGTCAGCCGGTCTCTCACACACCGGGAAGCGATGTGGGGAATTCCACAGCAAGATCTGAGATGTCCCATATGTCACAAGGCTTAAAATTCCTTGCGAAAGTGGGAAGCAAAGAAGCTATAGTACATTCACAGTCTAGTATATACAGTCGCGAAGCTCAATACGTAGTAAATATGCAAACATTAGATAGTTGCTCACCACTAGTATCGCTAATATCGCCTCATTACAGGCAATGCAAAATAGTACCGTCACAGTCTATTGTTTCTAGCACCCTCAAAACTCAAGCTTCGTGACTGTATATAGTAGGCTGTGGTACAATGGAGTTTCATTATTATCATTCATTTATTCATAGTGTTCTGTCCAAGGGCAGGTCTTTCACTGCAATCCCAGATTCTCCAGTCTTTCCTATTTTCTGCTTTCCTCTTTGTCTTTCATTATTATCATTCATTTATTCATAGTGTTCTGGCCAAGGGTAGGTCTTTCACTGCAAACCCAGCATTCTCCAATCTTTCCTATTTTCTGCTTTCCTCTTTGTCTTTCATTATTATCATTCATTTATTCATAGTGTTCTGGCCAAGGGTAGGTCTTTCACTGCAAACCCAGCATTCTCCAATCTTTCCTATTTTCTGCTTTCCTCTTTGTCTTTCATTATTATCATTCATTTATTCATAGTGTTCTGGCCAAGGGTAGGTCTTTCACTGCAAACCCAGCATTCTCCAGTCTTTCCTATTTTCTGCTTTCCTATTTGCCTTTCATTATTATCATTCATTTATTCATAGTGTTCTGCCCAAGGGTAGGTCTTTCACTGCAAACCCAGCATTCTCCAGTCTTTCCTATTTTCTGCTTTCCTCTTTGTCTTTCATTATTATCATTCATTTATTCATAGTGTTCTGGCCAAGGGTAGGTCTTTCACTGCAAACCCAGCATTCTCCAGTCTTTCCTATTTTCTGCTTTCCTCTTTGTCTTTCATTATTATCATTCATTTATTCATAGTGTTCTGCCCAAGGGTAGGTCTTTCACTGCAAACCCAGCATTCTCCAGTCTTTCCTATTTTCTGCTTTCCTCTTTGCCTTTCATTATTATCATTCATTTATTCATAGTGTTCTGCCCAAGGGTAGGTCTTTCACTGCAAACCCAGCATTCTCCAGTCTTTCCTATTTTCTGCTTTCCTCTTTGTCTTTCATTATTATCATTCATTTATTCATAGTGTTCTACTCAAGGACAGGTCTTTCACTGCAAACCCGGCATTCTCCAGTCTTTCTTATTTTCTGCTTTCCTCTTTGTCTTTCATTATTATCATTAATTTATTCAGTGTTCTGTCCAAGGGTAGGTCTTTCACTGCAAACCCACCATTCTCCAGTCTTTACTATTTTCTGCTTTCCTCTTTGTCTTTCATTATTATCATTCATTTATTCATAGTGTTCTACCCAAGGGTAGGTCTTTCACTGCAAACCCAGCATTCTCCAGTCTTTCCTATTTTCTGCTTTCCTCTTTGTCTTTCATTATTATCATTCATTTATTCATAGTGTTCTGGCCAAGGGTAGGTCTTTCACTGCAAACCCAGCATTCTCCAGTCTTTCCTATTTTCTGCTTTCCTATTTGCCTTTCATTATTATCATTCATTTATTCATAGTGTTCTGCCCAAGGGTAGGTCTTTCACTGCAAACCCAGCATTCTCCAGTCTTTCCTATTTTCTGCTTTCCTCTTTGTCTTTCATTATTATCATTCATTTATTCATAGTGTTCTGCCCAAGGGTAGGTCTTTCACTGCAAACCCAGCATTCTCCAGTCTTTCCTATTTTCTGCTTTCCTCTTTGCCTTTCATTATTATCATTCATTTATTCATAGTGTTCTGCCCAAGGGTAGGTCTTTCACTGCAAACCCAGCATTCTCCAGTCTTTCCTATTTTCTGCTTTCCTCTTTGTCTTTCATTATTATCATTCATTTATTCATAGTGTTCTACTCAAGGACAGGTCTTTCACTGCAAACCCGGCATTCTCCAGTCTTTCTTATTTTCTGCTTTCCTCTTTGTCTTTCATTATTATCATTAATTTATTCAGTGTTCTGTCCAAGGGTAGGTCTTTCACTGCAAACCCACCATTCTCCAGTCTTTACTATTTTCTGCTTTCCTCTTTGTCTTTCATTATTATCATTCATTTATTCATAGTGTTCTGCCCAAGGGTAGGTCTTTCACTGCAAACCCAGCATTCTCCAGTCTTTCCTATTTTCTGCTTTCCTCTTTGTCTTTCATTATTATCATTCATTTATTCATAGTGTTCTGTCCAAGGGTAGGTCTTTCACTGCAAACCCAGCATTCTCCAGTCTTTCCTATTTTCTGCTTTCCTCTTTTTCTTTCATTATTATCATTCATTTATTCAGTGTTCTGTACAAGGGTAGGTCTTTCACTGCAAACCCAGCATTCTCCAGTCTTTCCTATTTTCTGCTTTCCTCTTTGTCTTTCATTATTATCATTCATTTATTCATAGTGTTCTAACCAAGGGTAGTCTTTCACTGCAAACCCAGCATTCTCCAGTCTTTCCTATTTTCTGCTTTCCTCTTTGTCTTCCATTATTATCATTCATTTATTCATGGTGTTCTGCCCAAGGTTAGGTCTTTCACTGCAAACCCAGCATTCTCCAGTCTTTCCTATTTTATGCTTTCCTCTTTGTCTCCTCATATGATCCATATATCTTAATGTCCTCTATCATCTGATATCTTCTTCTACCCCGAACTCTTCTTCCGTTCACTATTCCTTCCAGTGCATCCCTCAGATGGCAGTTTCTTCTGAACCAGTGACCCAACCAATTCCTTTTCCTCTTCCTGATCTGTTTCAGCATCATTCTTTCTTCACCCACTCTTTCCAACACAGCTTCGTTTCTTATTTTGCCTGTCCATTTCACACGTTCCATCTTAGAATAATAGTACGACAAGAGGTTTTGATTATCATGGGCAATATCGAAAGACATCTCACTTTGTGAGCGCGAGTGACTTTTATTCAAAGCGGTGAGAACTGATGTGATGTTTGAATAAGACTTATTTTGTGAATACTAAACAATTCATTAATAAAAAAGAACATGACGTAAGTAATTTTTATTTACCACACAAGACGAAGACCATGGTTATCGGAAGAAAAATAAAGAACGTAAGCTTACGAATTCTAAATGAGGTAGTAGAGCAAGTGGACAGCTTCAAGTACTTGGGGTGTACTACAGGGTGGGGCATAGGAATCAAGTGTTTTTAAAATAATCATAAAACAGTTAGTTTTTGTTTTCAACACATTTTATTGGTAGAACAACGTTTGTGAGAACATACCATTTCAATTATGAGCGGAAAATTACATCTGGCATGTGGTGTCCGTCTGTGTTGACGCATTGTTGAAGGCGCTGACGAAAATTCACCTCTGTTCTTTCCAGGAAATCTCTGTTGATTTGGGTGATGTGTTGACGTACTGTGTCCTTTAATTCATCCAATATTCGAGGCCTATCCTCGTAAACACGTGCCTTTAGGTACTCACATAGAAAAAAATCACGTGGACAGGTCAGGGGACCGAGGGAGCCATGGAACATCACCAAATTTCGAAATGAGACGATTGGAAAACAGGAGGCAAAGAACTGCCATTGACGCTCTGGAGATAAGCGCCGTGGCCCCATCTTGCTGAAACCACCATCTTGTATGGGTGTAAATGTAAATCGTTATGCAAAATCCGTCTTACCGTATGATTGCTGATTTCAAGAGCAGCTGAATGTCTTCGAGCAGAGCGACCTGGGCTGCGCAGTATCGCTTATCTGACTGAAATTTTTCTGTGTTGGGGTATAAGCAGTAACATGAACTGCTGCCTTACTTACTTACTTACTGGCTTTTAAGGAACCCGGAGGTTCATCGCCGCCCTCACATAAGCCCGCCATCGGTCCCTATCCTGAGCAAGATTAATCCAGTCTATATCATCATATCCCACCTCCCTCAAATCCATTTTAATATTATCTTCCCATCTACATCTCGGCCTCCCCAAAGGTTTTTTTCCCGCCGGCCTCCCAACTAACACTCTATATGCATTTCTGGATTCGCCCATACGTGCTACATGCCCTGCCCATCTCAAGCGTCTGGATTTAATGTTCCTAATTATGTCAGGTGAAGAATACAATGCATGCAGCTCTGCGTTGTGTAACTTTCTGCATTCTCCTGTAACTTCATCCCTCTTAGCCCCAAATATTTTCCTCAGAACCTTATTCTCAAACGCCCTTAATCTCTGTTCCTCTCTCAAAGTGAGAGTCCAAGATTCACAACCATAAAGAACAACCGGTAATATAACTGTTTTATAAATTCTAACTTTCAGATTTTTTGACAGTAGACTAGATGACAAAAGCTTCTCAACCGAATAATAACAGGCATTTCCCATATTTATTCTACGTTTAATTTTCTCCTGAGTGTCATTTATATTTGTTACTGTTGCTCCAAGATATTTGAATTTTTCCACCTCTTCGAAGGATAAATCTGCAATTTTTATATTTCCATTTCGTACAATATTCTGGTCACGAGACATAATCATATACTTAGTCTTTTCGGGATTTACTTCCAACCCTATCGCTTTACTTGCTTCAACTAGAATTTCTGTGTTTTCCCTAATCGTTTGTGGATTTTCTCCTAACATATTCACGTCATCCGCATAGACAAGAAGCTGATGTAACCCGTTCAATTCCAAGCCCTCTCTGTTATCCTGAACTTTCATAATGGCATATTCTAGAGCGAAGTTAAAAAGTAAAGATGATAGTGCATCTCCTTGCTTCAGCCCGCAGTGAATTGGAAAAGCAGCAGATAGAAACTGGCCTATACGGACTCTGCTGTAAGTTTCACTAAGACACATTTTAATTAATCGAAGCCAGGAAGTGAAAAGGAGGATAGCAATGGCAAAGGAAGCTTTTAATAGAAAAAGGAGCATCTTCTGCTGACCTCTGGAAAAATAACTAAGGAAGAACTAAGGAAGAGACTAGTGTAGTGATTTGTGTGGAGTGTGGCATTCATTGTATGAGGCAGAAACATGGACATTACGACGAAGTGAAGAGAAGCAACTAGAAGCATTTGAAATGTGGATATGGAGAAGATAGTGTTTATTTTGTTTTGCGCCACATTTCCAAGTTTTTATGTCACATTTTGATACTTTTTAGGGTATGATTGCTTACATATTTGCAATGTTTTTAGGTGATAGAAGTCCGAGACCTAGTCATCATTAGAATTTAAATATTTCTGGTCGTAATTGTTACGTATCGGCGCGGACACAGAGCACGAAATGGTCGAGGAGTGACCGTCAGAATGTCGTGGACAGGAGAAATAAGAATGATGTTGAGCGGGGGGAGTAATGAGCGGGGAAGCTGAACAGCTGCATTCCGACATGCCTCCGCGACGCTAGCAGCGCTGGAGCCAGTGGCGCACCTCGCCGGGCAGTGGCGGATTTGCAAACGTCTGTGCAAGAGATTAAAGAATTAATGTTGATTAAGGGAAATAACTAGAGTTGTGGCTTTGTTGAATATTGGCCCGGTAGTTTCGGTAGAATACGAGAATCAGTTATTCTACAGTAGAAATGGTCGTAGTAGTAGTAGCAGTAGCAGTAGTTTGCCTGGCAGAGTTAAGGCCATGAGGCCTTCTCTTCCACTCAACCAGGTTTCAATAATATACATGAAATACAAAATTAGATTACAAAACAACACAAAAGAAAATACCTTACAAATTACATAAAATATACTAGAAAATTACAATAGTCAAGATCAGTTACATAATATAAAATTACAAATAGTCAAGATCGGTTACATAAAATATAAAATAAGGTAGAAAATTACACGTAATCAAAATCAGTTACATAACATAAGGGGAATGTACACACTCACTCACACACACACACACACACACACACACACACACACACACACACACAAACACAATTTATAAGACCTAAAATGCTCGAGATAAATTCGACGATTAATTCACTTGAGATATATTATACTGTACAGTTAATATACTAATAGAAGAATACATTTGGGTTACAAGGCATAAAATGTTGATTAGCAAAGTCCTACTAAATGGCATACAAATACAAATGATTAAGTAATATATCAAGATAATAAAAAAGAAAAAAAAAAAAGAAGAGAGAGGAGAAAAAAATAACAAGTTGGTCATTGTATTGTGAAGGAAGCAGGGTAGAGAGATGTTCGATGGAATGGAATTGATAGAATAAGGTGTCCACACCTGTGGAGTAACGGCTAGGGCGTCTGGCCGCGAAACCAGGTGGCCTGGGTTCGATTCCCGGTCGGGGCAAGTTACCTGGTTGAAGTTTTTTCCGGGGTTTTCCCTCAACCCAATATGAGCAAATGCTGGGTAACGTTAGGTGCTGGACCCCGGACTCATTTCACCAGCATTATCACCTTCATCTCATTCAGACGCTAAATAACCTGAGATGTTGGTGAAGCGTCGTAAAATGACCTACTAAAATAAAAAAAGATAGAATAAGGTTATGCTGTGAACGTGTATCACGGTTGTGGTGGATGCTAAAAGTGTGAAACGTGGAACTAGGTAAATAGTTGTGGAATTATTTAAAATCTGATACAGCAAACAGAGTGAATGAACTGAACGTCTCTCCCGTAAACGAAGCCAAGATAATTGAAAGAAATACTCGGAGACATGATCATAGCGACGGTCGTAGCTTTAGTCAGAAAAGAAACTTCAATGCATGTATAGGAATCGAATTTTTTAAATTAAGAATTACAGAATCATGTAACGACCAAGAAAATGCCTTTGCGCGATACACAAATAGTGCAGTAAGCTAGTTATGGATATTATAATTTTATTAGTGTGAATGGTAATTTAGACTTATGGGTTAGATATCAAATAGGTCTTTAGCTAGAAGTTTCAGATTTGTGGAAAGAATTTCGTTACTTCTTTTAGACAATTACAGACTTTTTTTATCAATAATTACTCTTTAATTAATTACATATCTATATTAGTATATAATCAATCAATCAATCAAACTTCTGTATCTCCTCATGAGGAGCATAGGGCATTCACAAAGTGCCTCCATCGGACCCTATTTGTAGCCAACTTCTTCATTTCGCTCCATGTTTTCCCCTCCCTAGCAATTTCTTCCAAAACTGTTCTCTTCCATATATTTTTTGGCCTTCTTCTTGTTCTACTACCCTGGGGGTTCCAACCCAAAGCCATTCTTTCTACTGCTCCATCTTCTTTCCTGATTGTGTGCCCTATCCAATTCCACTTTCGTCTTTTGATTTCTATTGTGATTTCTTTCTGATTTGTTATCTTCCATAGTTCTGAGTTTGTGATTATATCTGGCCATCTAATTTTTAAGATTCTTCAATATTAGTATGATGACTTATGTAATATCACTGAACAACAAGAATTTTGCTCCGACTTAAAACAATGTGTCCCTTATGGTTTGGTGTGCGCTGAATCCGAAAATGCATCTTTTTTCTTCGTATCTTTTTTTAGTAGGTTATTTTAGGACGCTTTATCAACATCTTAGGTTATTTAGCGTCTGAATGAGATGAAGGTGATAATGCCGGTGAAATGAGTCCGGGGTCCAGCATCGAAAGTTACCAAGCATTTGCTCATATTGGGTTGAGGGAAAACCCCGGAAAAAACCTCAACCAGGCAACTTGCGCCAAGCAGGAATCGAACCAGGGCCACGTGGTTTCGTGGCCAGACGCGCTGACCGTTACTCCATAGGTGTGGACTTTTCTTCTTATCACGTAAGATTTTTATGATATACTATGATTTTACTTTTCGATAAGCTCTCTCCAGGAAACATCAATCAATCAATCAATCAATCAATCAATCAATCAATCAATCATCTGGCGCAAGTTGGGAGTTGTAAACGAAAACAAAAGTTAATGCATTTTATGAGATTATGACTTATTTCTAGTTTCTTATGGTTGTTGGCATGTTCTTTTGTACTTCTAATAAATAAACAGATATTGGTTCCTTCTATTCAGTAAATTTCTTAGTGAGGGCTACGCAATGAACAAACAAGGGTGTGGTTTCCAGTATTTAAAGGAAATTTTATCATTTTGAGTGAAGGCAAATTAAAAGAGGACACTTTAATCGGTCCACAAATTCACAAAGTTATGGCTGACTCTTTGTTTGAGGAAAAACTTTTCGTTACAGAAAAAATGGCATGGAGCGCTTCCAAAGATGTTGCTCAAATTTCCTTGGAAATTCTAGGGCAGACAACTACATAGAACTTTTTGTGGAAATCATGTCAAGTGCATATCGGAAAATGGGGTGTAATATGTCTCTCAAAATACTCTTTTTACAGTCTCATTTGGATTTATTTCCTCCTAACCTTGGAGCGGTAAGCGACGAACATGGGGAAAGATTTAATCAAGAAATGTCTGAAATGGAAAGGCGATATAAAGGAAGATCATTTTCCAGCATGCTTGCAGACTATTGTTGGTTCCTTGTAAAAGACAGTCTTGGGTTTAGTTATAAACAGAAGTCATCCAGAAAATTCTTTTAAATGTAAGTTGAAATTCTGAGATTTTTCTCATTATATGCATGAAATATTGTTTATTGTTGTTGTGTTTTAGACTATGCAACATCATTTTTGTATTTAGTACACATTTTTTCAAGTATTATGAGGCATTTTGAATCCCTAGTCTGTTGTAATGTTACCAGTAGCAGTGAAAAATTAAAAAAGGAAATTTTTTCATAAAATTTAAATTAATTTTCCCCTGAAAATGGTACGTGATGGGACAATTTTGATTTTAAATTCAGACTTAGGGCACAGATATTACTAATATTCACCTATTTTTATTACGGAGCAAGACAGAAAATAAAAATTTGTTGTTCAGTGATATTACAAAAACTAATATTATAACATCTAATATTTTGCTTTTATTCTAAATATCTTATGCAAACGTTTTCACGAATTTGCATCATAATAGATATTAATTTACGACTAGAAATATTTAAATTCTAATGATGGGATGAAGTTTCTTACGGGTATATGGTGACTAGGTCTCGGATTTCTATCTCCTAAAACACGCCAAATATGTAAGCAATTATGCCGTAAAATGTGTCAAATTGTGATTTAAAAACTTGGAAATATGAAGCGAAACAAGTTAAATATTGTTAAAAAATTACTTAGAAAACTTTTTCAATTACCTTGCTACAATTTCTTTTTTCTGATAAATATTAGAAACACATTTTTTGGAGTACGCTGTTTCTGGAACTCATAAAAATCCAAAAGTTACTCGAGTAATTGTATATTAAGAGTTTCTGTAGGAAAAAATATATTATATATGAACCCCTTCAGGTCTGGCGTACATTATAGTGTACATTGTTTATTTTTTTCTTTTTTTGGAATGTCTTCGATACTTTAAAATATTTTGAAAAATTCAGTGTGATAGAAATTGAGAATATTATTTTTGAAACATTTCTATACTTGAATTAAAAATAAAATTTAAAATTTTGGGGCCACAGGGGTCAAAATTGTCTCCAAATTTTGATTTTCTGTGAAGACTTGATTTAGGAATTTTGGATCCCCAGGATGATTATGTGACCATTTTCTTTCAATTTCTTTCAAAATATAAATTGAAGTCTGAAGGGGTTAAATTTCATGAATTAATATTCCAATTTCATTGAATTAGAAATAAGAAACCGATATCTACATTAACAATTTAAAATTGTTATAAATATGGATTTGAGGGAGATGGGATATTATGGTAGAGACTGGATTCATCTTGCTCAGAATAGGGACCAATGGCGGGCTTATGTGAGGGCGGCAATGAACCTCCGGGTTCCTTAAAAGCCAGTAAGTAAGTAGTAAGTAGTATTATGCTTTGGGTAGTCAAAGAAGTGTTCTGTTTTGTAATTTTCATTTCTACAATTGGTTTTATTTTATATTCAATCTCAGCTTTATAATTTGATTTAATGTCCAATTTTTTTATTAGGTTATTTTACTACGCTGTATCAACATCTAGGTTATTTAGCGTCTGAATGATATGAAGGTGATAATGCCGGTGAAATGAGTCCGGGGTCCAGCACCGAAAGTTATCCAGCTTTTGCTCGTATTGGGTTGAGGGAAAACCCCGGAAAAAACCTCAACCAGGTAACTTACCCCGACCGGGATTCGAACCCAGGCTACCTGGTTTCGCAGCCAGACGCGCTGACCGTTACTCCACAGGTGTGGACAATGTCCAAATTAACCTGTCCTACTATAATTCTGAGCTTCAGGATTCGGACTTAATTCATATTATTTCGAGAGCTTGAATACGACTCTGAAGTTGATAATGATATTATGAAACCCCCTGTATAGTTTTCGATTATAATGCATGAAGATGACTATTCTCTCACATCCATTAGTGCTATATGCATTAATAATATGGAGTTTCCATTTATGGATGTCGTGTTATTTGGACGTTTTAAGATTGGCACTTCAGCAACTGGACGTTGACCGCGATTGGTCTTGAACCATGAAAAATAGTGGGCTTGAGACAAAGTGGCACCACCAATGTGATGCGTACACAATTACCCATCCATGAGAAGCATCCGAGGATTTGCTTCAAGAACTGTCACACACATTGGTTTCCATGGAGAACGCCCCCTACTGGTAGACTTCCCGTGCTGCATTCATCCTTCACTGCCTTTGAATAGAGATGGACATTCGTTTTATTCTAACCGAATCATTACTGGGAGTGTGGGAATTGCATACAGTTGGGGATCTATAATTTCTCATTACCATTACACTTCTTTTGGATGAAGTATCTACTATGGAGTAAAAAATATTTTGAGAATTGGATGCAAATGCGTATTTTTAATATACTGTACTTGCCATCGGAATCTTGTCCATTACGCCAGCTTTAGCATCTGTAGACCAGACTTTATCCCCGTAGTGGTTGGATGAATGACCACCACTGTTGAGATATGGTCGTGATTGCCTTGTCGTTCGCTGTTGTACAAATTTGGACACAAGTTTTTAATTATAGGAAGAATGTCGAAAGACTTTCAAAGACATAGCGCATAAAGGAAAGATTAGTACGTATATGAATGGATCCAGTGATCATATTGGTTCATATATAATATACAGGGCGGTAGTGAAATAATCCTGCAAATTGAAAGGGATGAAAGGGTACACTTAAATTAATACAAAATCTATATTACGTTTTGTGATTAAATGCACTGTTAATTAGAAAATTGAATCGGGAGTTTCAGAAGTCTGGTAATATCGCCGCCTCTTTCTTCTCATAATATAGATATAGGCCTAAGAGGTCAATGAAATCAGTTCTATCTGCCTTTCTGACTGCAAAGTTGCAAGCTAGTCGCATCAGTCACTGGTTTGAAATTAGTGGTTTTTAAATTAAATTTACACGAAAACTGTCCACGCTATTGAAATACGCCAAAGAGATAAATTATTCTTTATTAGATCTTCTATCGATATTGACAGACGATCCTAGTCGCAATAGTTGCCGAATAAGAGGAAGTTAAATATTTGGGGGGAGGGGGAGACTTTTTTTTCTCAAATTATGGACTTTCCACCAATATGGTATTACATTCTTTTGTTACATACAACATGAACTATTTGCTCTGAAAATCTGCAAGGTTATTTTGATTTCATCCTGCATAAAGGATGAAGGTTGGTAATATTGTGATACTAATAATATTGTGATAGTACTTTTTGAGAACTTTTTACAATTTTACTGAGCGAGAAAAAGACCGGTTTTGCGCAGAAACTTGTCCACGAACATTCCCTTAATACGTTGACGCAAAAACCGATCTTCTTCTCGCTCAGTAAAATTGTAAAAAATTCTAAAAAAAAAAAACTATCACAATATTATTAGTATCACAATATTATCAACCTTTACCCTACAGAAGGAACCGTAAGTATTGTTATTAATTTCAGGGGTTAATGTTTGAGATATTTCAAACAAAAAAAAAAATAATAAAAATTTGCTAGGTTTTCCTTCCTTTTCGAGATAAAACATGTTTTATATGAAACATTTCATAGCGTGTTTTGAGAAAGCCATTGATTTAATTCCAGCCATCGGCGTGGCTCAGTCGGTTAAGGCGCTTGCCTTCCGGTTCGATCCCCGCTTGGTTGGGTTTTTTTTCCGAGGTTTCCCCAACCGTAAGGTGAATGCCAGGTAATTGCTGCGAATCCTCGGTCTGATATCGCCAAATACCATCTCACTATCGCCAGTCTCATCGATGGTAAATAACCTCGTAGTTGATACATTTAGTTAAGTAACTAACTTTTTTTTTTTAAAAAAAGCTTGATTTAATTTCCAATCTAGGCCAGGAGATAATGGGTGCATGCATCTGAAGTCTGACTAGTGTAGTAGGTAGTCTGCGATTTAAGCAATGACGGCGCAAAGGAACTGGCCATTCTACCCATTATCTCCTATTAATAATTATATATAATACATTTTCAGTCAAATACACTTTTCAGTTTGTGAGGTCAGATAATCTGTTACATCACAATATTTAATACAAGGTCACTAATATTTTCGACTTTAAAAAGTCATCATCAGGTGCATGAGAAGCGAACAATTTTAAATTAGGTGATAGTTGATCTAACAATTAGTAATATAGTAAGTAATGCACATGCTGGCATTTACAAGTATGTACGTTTCGTGCCTCTTGAGTAAACTGTACATGGTAAAGCTGAACACTGATGCTAAATTCTCGTATGTATATAAAACAAGGACAGGTACAGCATGATATTAACCTTATACAATTAAGGCTGAATATTCTCAGATCATATCATTAAAATTAATATTAACTATGTTAAAATGTTATATATAATGTATAAATTTAAAAGGGATGGAAAAAGCTGTGGAGTAATTGCTGTTGGTAGGAGAGCAGGCAGTCTAATTCGTCGTGGTGAATGCCATATTTGTCTGAAAATATTTAAGTTAATAGCTTATTATTAATTTTGAAAGGTTGTGAGCTGATTCAGCGTTTTTTTTAAAGTTTATTATATTTATACTTACATAGTTGTTCAGTTGTTTACGTCCAGACAAGGGGGCGTGTTTCACCCGACGTTACATGTTTTAGACTGAGTGATGATGTATGGACAGATAACTAAGAGGGAATGCCAGGAGTGACTGTTCGATAATATTTTATTTTATTAAGTGATATAGGGGGTTACGTAAATTTGGTATTTGCTCATTTAGTAATGGATTATTTGGGTCTTGACTGAAAATTTATTATATATAATTATTAATTGTATTCACACTTTTCTGAACCAACATGTCTTTTAAATTCATTATCTCCTAGCCTAGTTGCCTTATAGGTGGTACCTTCTTGGTATCACTTGTGAGGTTGAGACCAGTCTTCGAACAGTTGACTAAACAACAACAACATGCAGTATGTTATGATAAGCTACATTTGTTCGGAACTTATTTAATGGACAAAACTAATGTTCTTTCAATCATTTATTATCGTAATACACTGCTCTCTTAAATTGACTGAGCATATTGGGAATTAAATCAGTGGCTTTCCCAAAACACGCTATGGAATGTTTCATATAAAACTATTTTATCTCGAAAAGGAAGCAAAAACGAGCAAAATTGTTTTAAACATTTTTTGTTTGAAGTATCTCAAAAAATAACCCACTGAAATTAACGACATTACTTGCTGTTGACTGTATATCCCAAATTTATACAATTCCCATCCATACTGTAAACTCCAAATGAAGTCAGTTTCATTTCGTGCTTTTGTTTGCCAGTCCAAACTTCACAGCTATAGAGAAGCTGGGGAACAGTGTTGGCAAATGTTTTTGTGTCTATTCCGCTAGATGGCGTTTCAAATCCTACTATTTTTTTTTAAACAAGTGTGCTAATCCCACATTATGAGAGCTTCATGACGTGCAATTATCTTAGAAGGCAGTTCCAATATAAGCACAAGTCAAGTGACTTCAAGTGGTGTGAACGTTATGCAGCGCTTGGATTTGGATCGCTGGAACGACATGGGCCGCGAGTCGACTCACAGACGAGTCACCGCCAGTAGTCTGCCGAGGATGCAAATATGCAGACTGAGCAGTGGCGGATTTAGCGTCTCTCTCATAATAGTCATACTTCGAAACAAAGCTCACAATTTTATGTAATTCCATTCCTTTAACAAATGACTACGCAATGTTATCACTATTCAAAGCGTTTACTGATCTAATTCTTAAAATATAACGGAATAATTTAAAGCCCATCAAAGCATAAAAGAGGTGGTAGATTTTTCAGATTAGCGAGATCATATAAATTTGTTTTCACGTCATTGGAGGCCCGTTATGTGAAATGAAACTGACCAATCAGCAATCAGTCTCTTTCACTAATAGAATTTCAGTTTCAATTCAGTAGGACTCATTGTCAGCACCAGTTCTTTGTACATAGCATTAGCGGCCGGTGATCGAAATCCTCGGTGAGGCCAGATCAACTAGTTTAAGTGCCTCCGGTAGGAAATGTTTGTTTATGATATTAATTATTATTATTATTATTATTATTATTACCGGTATATTATTAATAGCATTATTACTTTATTATTATTATTATTATTATTATTATTATTATTATTATTACCGGTATATTATTAATAGCATTGTTACTTTATTATTATTATTATTATTATTATTATTATTATTATTATTATTATTACCGGTATATTATTAATAGCATTATTACTTTATTATTATTATTATTATTATTATTATTATTATTATTATTATTACCGGTATATTATTAATAGCATTATTACTTTATTATTATTATTATTATTATTATTATTATTATTATTATTATTATTACCGGTATATTATTAATAGCATTATTACTTTATTATTATTATTATTATTATTATTATTATTATTACCGGTATATTATTAATACCATTATTACTTTATTATTATTATTATTATTATTATTATTATTATTATTATTACCGGTATATTATTAATACCATTATTACTTTACTATTATTATTATTATTATTATTATTATTATTATTATTACCGGTATATTATTAATAGCATTATTACTTTATTATTATTATTATTATTATTATTATTACCGGTATATTATTAATACCATTATTACTTTATTATTATTATTATTATTATTATTATTATTATTATTACCGGTATATTATTAATACCATTATTACTTTACTATTATTATTATTATTATTATTATTATTATTATTATTATTATTACCGGTATATTATTAATAGCATTATTACTTTATTATTATTATTATTATTATTATTATTATTATTATTATTACCGGTATATTATTAATACCATTATTACTTTATTATTATTATTATTATTATTATTATTATTATTATTATTACCGGTATATTATTAATACCATTATTACTTTACTATTATTATTATTATTATTATTATTATTATTATTATTATTATTACCGGTATATTATTAATACCATTATTACTTTACTATTATTATTATTATTATTACCGGTATATTATTAATACCATTATTACTTTACTATTATTATTATTAATATTATTATTATTATTATTATTACCGGTATATTATTAATACCATTATTACTTTACTATTATTATTATTATTATTATTATTATTATTATTATTACCGGTATATTATTAATACCATTATTACTTTACTATTATTATTATTATTATTATTATTATTATTATTACCGGTATATTATTAATACCATTATTACTTTACTATTATTATTATTATTATTATTATTATTATTACCGGTATATTATTAATACCATTATTACTTTACTATTATTATTATTATTATTATTATTATTACCGGTATATTATTAATACCATTATTACTTTACTATTATTATTATTATTATTATTATTATTATTATTATTACCGGTATATTATTAATACCATTATTACTTTACTATTATTATTATTATTATTATTATTATTATTATTATTATTATTATTACCGGTATATTATTATTATTATTATTATTACCGGTATATTATTAATACCATTATTACTTTACTATTATTATTATTATTATTATTATTATTATTATTACCGGTATATTATTAATACCATTATTACTTTACTATTATTATTATTATTATTATTATTATTATTACCGGTATATTATTAATAGCATTATTACTTTATTATTATTATTATTATTATTATTATTATTATTACCGGTATATTATTAATAGCATTATTACTTTATTATTATTATTATTATTATTATTATTATTATTATTATTATTATTATTATTATTACCGGTATATTATTAATAGCATTATTACTTTATTATTATTATTATTATTATTATTATTATTATTATTATTATTATTACCGGTATATTATTAATAGCATTATTACTTTATTATTATTATTATTATTATTATTATTACCGGTATATTATTAATAGCATTATTACTTTATTATTATTATTATTATTATTATTATTACCGGTATATTATTAATACCATTATTACTTTATTATTATTAGTATTATTATTATTATTATTATTATTATTATTATTATTACCGGTATATTATTAATACCATTATTACTTTATTATTATTATTATTATTATTATTATTATTATTATTATTATTATTATTATTACCGGTATATTATTAATACCATTATTACTTTACTATTATTATTATTATTATTATTATTATTATTATTATTATTATTACCGGTATATTATTAATACCATTATTACTTTATTATTATTATTATTATTATTATTATTACCGGTATATTATTAATAGCATTATTACTTTATTATTATTATTATTATTATTATTATTATTATTACCGGTATATTATTAATAGCATTATTACTTTATTATTATTATTATTATTATTATTATTATTATTATTATTATTACCGGTATATTATTAATAGCATTATTACTTTATCATTATTAATATTATTATTATTAGTTTCCTATCTCAATCTCATTATGCCTGTTGTCGAAACTCAAGGTCAAATTGACTCGATTTATTTTGATTTTAGCAAAGCATTTGATGTTGTTCCTCACAAAATTTTATTAAATAAATTAAGTAATTTTGGTCTCTCCACTAGCTACGTTAATTGGTTTGAAAATTATTTAACAGATAGACAGTCTTGTGTTCGACTAGGTAATTCTCTCTCGGTTCCATTTAATAGTTTATGTGGAGTTCCTCAAGGGTCTACATTGGGACCTCTCCTATTTTTATTATTTATAAATGATATAAGCTTAAGTAAGAGAATAAGTTCTAGATGCCTTTTATTTGCGGATGATCTCAAAATCTTTCGTAAAATTAATAGTTTGGTTGATTGTCAAATTCTTCAAAATGACATTAATTCAATTTTACAATGGTCTGTTGAAAATGGAATGAAAATTAATCAATCCAAAACTTTTGTTATTTCCTTCTCACGGAAAACTATTTCCCAAAAATTTAATTATTCTCTCAGTAATGTCGTAATTACTAGGACAGATTGTATTAGAGATCTTGATGTCCTACTTGATTCAAAATTATATTTCCATGATCATGTGCAATATATTTATACCCATTCGTTAAGAATGCTTGGTCTAATTAGGTCTATAACTTATTCTTTTTCCACTCCTATGTGTTTATTAATTTTATACTATACGTTGGTTAGATACAAGCTTGAATATGCATCTGTTGTATGGAACTCCATTACTTCCACTGACTCGGCTAAATTAGAGAATATTCAAAGAAAATTTATTTCCCTGTGTTCTTATAGATTTTTACCAAATTTCGATTATAACTATGAGACTAATTGCGAATATTTCAATTGCGGTAGTTTGTTCACCAGACGTCAGGATCTTGATTATTTATTTTTTTGTAAAGTCATTAAGGGTGATATTGATTGTGAATCTTTCGTAAGCAATATCAGTCTTCGTATTCCTGCTAAGGGTTTAAGATTTCATAAATTGTTTTATAATAGGAATTCTAAATCTCTGTCTCTGTCTAAATCTCTGCTAATTTGCATGGATTGAACTTGGATCCATTTAATGTGTAGTATATACTTTTCGAGTTTTATGTCAGTTTTATTATTTATGCCATTGTTAGATATGTATCATACTATTCTCGTCATTTTCATAACTTACAATATTAATTGTATGATTCCTGTCTTCATTTATATGATTTCATTAATTCATTTGTAATACATTTTATTTAATTGCCATCATTTTAATTATCTCACTGAACTAATTTTAATAATATTATTTGTGCTATTTATTTTGTTGCATTTTGGTCAATTGAGTAATGTATACTATTATATTGATTGTATTTTCATCTCATTGCCATTTTCTATCATTCATTCTCATCATCATTTGTTGTTTTGTTTTGTTTTGTACCTGTGCTAAACTGTAATTGGCCTTGTGCTGTTGTTTCGCACATTAATATTCTAAATAAATAAAATAAATTATGATTATTATTATTAGGGGTATATTATTAATAGCATTATTACTTTATTATTATTAGTATTATTATTATTATTATTAGGGGTATATTATTAATAGCATTATTACTTTATTATTAGTATTATTATTATTATTATTATTATTATTATTATTATTATTATTATTATTATTATTATGGGTATATTATTAATAGCATTATTACTTTATTATTAGTATTATTATTATTATTATTATTATTATTATTATTATTATTATTATTATTATAATTAATGAAAAATAATAATTTCACTCACTAAATAAGCTCTTAAGGCTCATTCACAATGAAAATTAAGCATAACGTAAGCGTTAACTTAAGTATATAAACGTTACGGTAAAATGAAGAAGTCATACCTTCATTCACGATGGGAACATAAACATAACAGCAAACATACTTGGTAACCATGGAAACGTAACAACGACGCCATTTCCTCATATTCTGTCGTATACTTCAGCGCTCCACGATTGTGTTCTGTTTGCAAATCACGTAAGCATAAGCATGAAAGTTTGTAGTTTGCAAACTTTCATGTTAACGTCTTACGGTAATGTTTATGTCAATGCTTATGTGAATCATTGTGAATGATCCCATTTGGTAGCCTGGGCGCAAACTCCTGTGTTTATGTTACGGTTATGTTTAATTTTCATTGTGAATGGGCCTTTATGCTGTGAGTTTGAGTGATTGTTTCAGTGTGATGAAGCGACCCATGTTATGTGTTGAAATTCCCCTTTCTTTCTTTTCTTTTTATTTTTTTCCTTTGACAGCAACAAACAAGGCCAACAGAGAAGTTTATTTTGCACCACAATACCACTTAACCATTTATGTTGCCCATACCAGGATGCAATAGAAAGTCGTGTTTTAAGATTATCTGTCAGAAAAATTGTCAGCGATGTCGTAGGTATCTCGGTAGACTCTCTCTATTTAAAACATCCTTTCTTTCAATATTATTTCTTCTCGAAAAAGGACACTCTGACAATGAATTAACTACACCACCATTATTTCTGGCATTTGTTTCTGTTTATATTTTCCCGAAATACATAACAACATTGGCCCAGATTCACTACTGTACTACGAAGTACAATAGTACAACACCCTCGCTTACGTCATAAACTAAGACATAAGGGAAGAGAATCGAGTGGGTCTCTGCCTGCCAAAGAGCTGGAATTTTTGTTATGTATGGCCTAGTTAGGAAGACAAGTCACCACTGCTATTCCCACCCCACTCTACCCTTGAGGCCGGCCCATGGATGGGACGAGTGAAACCTGACCAGGCCAGACGAATTGTGCCTCAGCTACAACGTTTTAAGCGCAACCTCAAACCCCTCGAAAATACAGAAAATTCAGAAACCAGACCCGGCACGAGCAATCCTGGCCTCAGGAACAAATTTTACTGCAAAATAGGTCTATATACATCACAAAGTTTTAAATGCTTCTACAGCGATATATGCTTCATTCAAATAACGAATACATTATACAAGGACATCATTTTATTTTTACTTGCATTTTTATTGTACCTGCATTTCTGAATGTACTTCACTCTCACCCCTTCACTAATGTCCTTGCTCCCGTCAGACACACAAACTTACGGCCGCTGTTGCATTCGAAGTCTTCAAGCAGTGAAGTAAACATTGCAGTGTATAGTGTGTTTCATAAATATGATTGCGTTTTCTATAGAAGAAAGAACCTATATTAATAATATCGTACTAAAAATTATATTCAAGAAACGATAAATTCAATTTCATAGAATATGCTTCAAAATGTTTTTAATAATATGCGTAGTGAATTGAAGCCTGCATTGTAATGAACGGCAACCATTTTCAGCAACTTGTTTAAAAATTCAGATTAGCTTTTTTTGAATTGAGGTGGCTAGAAGCAAAGGAATGCTAGTGACATTTGTAATAACATGAGTTAAGTGCATCCAGTGTGAGGAAAAGTATCTAAAATTTTAGTGGCAAAGGGATATTTTAATCGCATCACACATTAAAATTTAAATAAAAAATTTTACCGATTTTACGAAAGCTTAAATATTTAAACCCCATTTTCTCAAAAGTAACTTAAGTGCACTTACAGCCCTTTACTTATGACCCCCTCAATTTAAATGGACTCTCTATATTGTATGTTAACATCAATAATTAATATGCTAAATAAAGTAGACATTACATAACGAACATAGCCGCCTGAAAAGTTGAGTTTTTGAAAAAAAATGTTACTACTCTACTGTATTTTGATAAATTCCGTAAAAGTGATGATCAAACTGAAAATCGTAATATCGTATTTCCCTACAACATAAATGGATACACTACTTTTCTCTCCTCCTATACCTAGTAAAATGATTTGTTTACATATTGCACTAGTAACATCAAACTCCTGTAATGGAAGGGGGCAACAGTGTTTCCGAGTATAGCCAGGTTAATGTAAAAAAATGTTGGTAAAAATAAAGTGATGTCCCTGTACAACACACAAAGTTTGATTTCAGTTAAGCCAAGTGACTGAGGTCCTGCCTCAGTCAATCAGCCGCCACTGATGCATAAATTCCACCTAAAATGAAACATTTACCAAAATTAAAGTTATTGATTGTTAATTTTATATAAACTCCTAAAATTCCTAAATTGGATTTTATATAGTCCTAAATTTATCTTTCTTAGGATCTAGAAATCCTTTGCCTATTGATAACTTATGCTTGGGCAAAGAGTGACTTCCTGTGCAGCCAATTCTGCCAACAGTTGTCTGTAAGCTAATGTCGGAAACATTTCCATACTGCAGCGCGTCTCGCTAATTGGACGTCCCCATCTGGCACTGTTGTGAGATTTTCATAGAGACAATAAATTGGTGATATGGCTAGACATCTTCCGGCATCACCGAAGAACGTACCGTCATCATAAAACCAGACTTTTATAACACGAAATGATGGAAAGTGTAAGGTAAAGATCTGGTGAATACCCCCTGCACAACGCCAGGGATCGAACTGAAACTCTTGGAATAATTTGATTTGGTAATTTTGATTTGTTATTGGTAAAATTTGTGTCAGTCGCGGCCCTGTAAGGCACATGGGTCGGGTCATATAAACGAACCTAAAAGGCAGAGGTTAAACTAAGATAAAGAAAGAAAGAAAGAAAGAGAGAGAAGGAAGAGAAAAGGAAAGAAAGAAAGAGAGAAAGAAGGAAAGAAAGAAAGAAAGAAGAGAGAAGGAAAGAAAGAAAGAAATAGAGAAAGAAAGAAGAGAGAAAGGAAGAAAGAAAGAAGGTAGAAGGAAAGAAAGAAAGAAGAGAGAAGGAAAGAAAGAAAGAGAGAAAGAAGGAAAGAAAGAAAGAAAGAAAGAAAGAAAGAGAGAAAGAAAGAAGAGAGAAGGGAAGAAAGAAAGAAGGGAGAAGGAAAGAAAGAAGGGAGAAGGAAAGAAAGAAGAGAGAAGGAAAGAAAGAAAGAGAGAAAGGAGGAAAGAAAGAGAGAAAGGAGGAAAGAAAGAAAGAAAGAAAGAGAGAAAGAAAGAAGAGAGAAGGGAAGAAAGAAAGAAGGGAGAAGGAAAGAAAGAAAGAAGAGAGAAGGAAAGAAAGAAAGAAAGAAGGAAAGAAAGAAAGAGAGAAAGAAGGAAAGAAAGAAAGAAAGAAAGAGAGAAAGAAAGAAGAGAGAAGGAAAGAAAGAAAGAGAGAAAGAAAGAAGATAGAAGGAAGGAAAGAAAGAAAGAGAGAAAGAGAGAAATAGAGAAAGAGAGAAAGAAGGAAAGAAAGAAGGAAAGAAAGAAGGAAAGAAAGAAGGAAAGAAAGAGAGAAAGAAAGAAGAGGGAAGGGAAGAAAGAAAGAAGAGAGAAGGAAAGAAAGAAAGAAGAGAGAAGGAAAGAAAGAAAGAAAGAAAGAGAGAAAGAAGGAAAGAAAGAAAGAAGAAAGAAAGAGAGAAAGAAGGGAAGATGGAAAGAAGGAAAGAATGAAAGAAAGAAAGATAGAAAGAGAAAGAAGGAAAGAAAGAAGAAGGAAAGAGAGAAAGAAAGAAAGAAAGAAGGAAAAAAGAGAGAAAGAAGAAAGAAAGAAAGACAGAAAGAAGGAAAGAAAGAAGAAAGAAAGAGAGAAAGAAGGAAAGAAAGAAAGAAAGAAAATTTGTGTCAGCATCCGGAGTTATAGAATGAATATGAAAAGAATTTTTTGGTTAAAGTAGTTAAAAATTTTAAAAGCTCGCACTCTAGTCAAATACCTTACTATAATAATACCGGACAGCTACAGTTCTGAGCACGATCGACGCTGGTGCTGCTACCTAGGTGGCCGGTGTGGGGATACTCGCGAAACAAGCTGTAATCTACTGCAACGTATATTGTTGCAGGGCTAGTTAATAGTTTTATTAATTAGTGTTGAGTTAAAATGTCAGGGTGTATGTGTGCTGTTTATAATTGTGACAATTGCAGCATTACAAATTGCTCCAAATCGTACTTTCGATTTCTGAGGGATCATAAAACGTGAGTCAACAACATTCGTTAGTAGGCCTAATTCCTTCGTCTTTATGTTGATAGAAAAATACAAATTAGCTTTTTTATTTAGACCTAATAAATGAATAGAAGTTAAAATGTACCTATTGGAAATTTTAAGGTTTTATCAAATTAAGTTTCATTGTTGTCCACATGCCTTTACTAATTATTACAAGCATCAGATTACTATCAATTTTATATTTGCAGTTGTCAGCAATGCGTATATAAAGCATTATTGTAAATTCATTCTCAATGACGGAATTGATTTTGTCTCACTAAAGCAAAGAAAAAATATGTAACAATTAATTACGGAAAGTAATATATATTATCGGTTATTCTGTATGGTTGTGAAACTTGGACTCTCACTCTGAGAGAGGAACATAGGTTAAGGGTGTTTGAGAATAAGGTGCTTAGGAAAATATTTGGTGCTAAGAGGGATGAAGTTACAGGAGAATGGAGAAAGTTACACAACACAGAACTGCACGCATTGTATTCTTCACCTGACATAATTAGGAACATTAAATCCAGACGTTTGAGATGGGCAGGGCATGTAGCACATATGGGCGAATCCAGAAATGTATATAGAGTGTTAGTTGGAAGACCGGAGGGAAAAAAAGACCTTTGGGGAGGCCGAGACTTAGATGGGGGGATAATATTAAAATGGATTTGAGGGAGGTGGGATATGATGATAGAGAATGGATTAATCTTGCACAGGATAGGGACCGATGGCGGGCTTATGTGAGGGCGGCAATGAACCTTCTGGTTCCTTAAAAGCTATTTGTAAGTAAGTAAGTTAAATATGAAATATGCAATACGCGTATTTCTCATAATATGCAGCTTTGATATACTGTAAGATAATAATTTTATATTAAATGCTATTCAACATTTCTTACGTCTTTCATATGTTATTCCACATCTTCCACATTTGTAATTCACGTTTTAAACAATAGTCCAAATCCCGCTATGTTAATATTTGTATTTGAGGACGTAATTCCATGCCACTCCGCTAGATGTCAAGTCCGCGATATTTCGCACTCACGTCAATGCTGCTAGTATACAGCTGTCCGGTATTATTATAGTAAGGTATTTGCTGTAGCACGTCCTTACTTTTCCCTTCAGAAATCTTGCGGACCTCGAAGCCATGGTCTTCCATTTGTAGCCTCCTTCCTGCAGCTAATCGACATATAATACAATAATATTAATGGAACTACCGGGTGAGTTGGGCAGTACTTAAGAACTGGGTCCGGACCTCAAAGAAAACAAGAAGTGAAGTGGTAGTACATCCACTGCATTAACATGCTTTCCCAAAATCACGGTAATGGACTCGTGTCCGGCACATGGACTTTCTCTCCGTGGCTTAGACCAGATTCCAGCTTCATCTCATTACAATAGGCGCCAGGCGTTATGGAGAAAGAATTTCACTTTGTGTTATGTATCAGTTCATCCCTGTCTCCAGCGGGTCAGGCCAAAGTTGAGTGGGGAAAGTGTCAGAAGATCCGGCACCAGATGTCATCACTCCGTGAGGAGGATCTCCGATTTCTTCCTGTGCACGTGTTGCGTTCCATTCCTTTGTTACAAAGGAGCATGCGAACGACGTCAGTGGAAGAGAAAATTTAGTAAAAAATGTTGCTTTATATGAAAACAAAACTGGGAAAATGGACAAACTTTCAGAAACCATTTTCTTTTGGGTTTATGTATAAATTTAATTGATAGATTATTTTATTTTCAATAAAGACATAACCTGTGAAACTATATTTGAAAATCACGTAGGGTGAAGTCGGGTAAAACGTACTTTGGGAGCAAAGCGAAGTAAACACGTAATTTGAGGTATTAACTAAACTTGTGAAAATATGTTTGAAAATCACGTAGGGTAAAGTCGGGTAATACCTATTTTGGGAGTAAAGCGGAGTAAACACGTAATTTGAGGTGTTAACTAAACTTGTGAAAATATGTTTGAAAATCACGTAGGGTAAAGTCGGGTAAATACATATTTTGGGAGCAAAGCGGAGTAAACACGTAATTTGAGGTGTTAACTAAACTTGTGAAAATATGTTTGAAAATCACGTAGGGTAAAGTCGGGTAAATACATATTTTGGGAACAAAGCGGAGTAAACACGTAATTTGAGGTGTTAACTAAACTTGTGAAAATATGTTTGAAAATCACGTAGGGTAAAGTCGGGTAAATACATATTTTGGGAGCAAAGCGGAGTAAACACGTAATTTGAGGTGTTAACTAAACTTGTGAAAATATGTTTGAAAATCACGTAGGGTAAAGTCGGGTAAATACATATTTTGGGAACAAAGCGGAGTAAACACGTAATTTGAGGTATGAACTAAACTTTTGAAAATCACGTAGGGTAAAGTCGGGTAAATACATATTTTGGGAGCAAAGCGGAGTAAACACGTAATTTGAGGTATTAACTAAACTTGTGAAAGTATGTTTGAAAATCACGTAGGGTAAAGTCGGGTAAATACATACTTTGGGAGCATTCGAAAATTAAATACGGCAAAGCGACGTAAACATGTAGCCTAATTTGAGGTATTAACTACAGTTGTCAAAGTTTGTTTGAAAATAACGTAGGGTAAAGTCGGGTAAATGCATACTTTGGGAGCATTCGAAAATTAAATACGGCAAAGCGACGTAAACATGTAGCCTAATTTGAGGTATTAACTAAAGTTGTCAAAGTGTGTTTGAAAATAACGTAGGGTAAAGTCGGGTAAATACATACATTGGAAGCATTCGAAAATTAAATACGGCAAAGCGGCGTAAACATGTAGCCTAATTTGAGGTATTAAATAAACTTGTGACAAAGTGCTTGAAAATAACGTAGGGTAAAGTCGGGTAAATACATACATTGGAAGCATTCGAAAATTAATTACGGCAAAGTGGCGTAAACATGTAGCCTAATTTGAGGTATTAAATAAATTTGTGAAAATGTGCTTGAAAATAACGTTGGGTAAAGTCGGGTAAATATATACTTTGGAAGCATTCGAAAATTAATTACGGCAAAGCGGCATAAACATGTAATTTAAGGTGCTTATTAAATTAAAAAAAAAAATTAATCGAAGATCAGGGAAACAAACTGACGGTCAACAACAATCACAGCAAATTAGGATAAGAACACTAGACCTACTTAACTTTGGATTTTTTTAAATTTTAGTAGGTTATTTTACGATGCTTTATCAACATCTCTGGTTATTTAGAGTCTGAATGATATGAAGGTGATAATGCCGGTGAAATGAGTCCGGGGTCCAGTACCGAAAGTTACCCAGCATTTGCTCAAATTGGGTTGGGGGAAAACCCCGGAAAAAACCTCAACCAGGTAACTTGTCCCGACCGGGATTCGAACCCGGGCCACCTGGTGTCGCGGGCAGACACGCTAACCGTTACTCCACAGGTGTGAACTCTACCCATTCTTCACCATAAGCAATTGTTAAGGTTAAAGCGTCATTACACCTGTGGTGCACTCTTGATAGTCTCTGACGAACTAAGTGGTCTACGATTCTCGGAACTAGGGACATCTATGAGCCACGCTCGAAGAATTGGGGCTAATAACAATAATATATCCTATAATTGGATTGAAAAGAAAAAATCTGGATGTTTCAAAACTTTCCATATGTTATCGTAGAAAGAAACGTCTATCCTCACTATTTAGTAAATCTATTTTTTTAATACCTACCTATCGGTTTTTCAAGTGAGAATTGAAGAAATGCTTCGCTCCCCTCTTAAGGGAAGAGGATGGTATTTTTTAACCTATTTGTTGTAAAATAGTAATTTTTTTGTATGTAGAGAGCTCATAGCTGTAGGAACTCAACCAAATATAAACATTTTGAAAAAAAAATTATTTGGGGGCCCAAATTTGAAAAAATTATACCCATTGCAGGATTGTACTAAAACCGATATATCTAAACCGTTTTTAAAGATAGATTCAAACTTTTTTTTGCAATGTATTTGCAAAAGCATGTTCTACAAACTGTCTGTAACAGAATTTTGATATTAGTCCCTACGTTTGTGAAATAAACAATTAAAATTTAATGACAATTTTCTGATTTCCTTTCTTGCAAACAAACGGACGTATTTTTAAGATGAAATCAATTAACAAAATTCTGTTACAGAGAAAAGTTTCCTAATAGTCTAAAGAATGTGTGTTCTAAATTTCATGCATGTATCTTTAATAATTCAGAAATTATTATCCAGTTTTGTCTGGCAATGTAGCAAAAAAAAAAAAATGAAGTTATTGAAAACCGATAAAAGCGGGCGTGTGATTTAAAAATCCATAGCGCAGGAAGTTTAAAAATGAAGTTTCAACATCCGATAAGGGCACAAATACCCACAAAATGTTATGCAATGCATTCCACACATATCAAAGGGTATTTTAAAGAAAAAAATTATGTTTTGAAAATTTAATTTACCGGAAACAACAATAAAAGTGGACGAGTGATTTAAAAATCCATAACGCAGGAAGTTTAAAAATGGCGACTCAACATCCGATAAGGGCACAAATTCCCACAAAATGTTATGCAATGCATTCCACACATATCAAAGAGTATTTTAAAGAAAAAAAATTGTTTTGAAAATTTAATTTACCGGAAACAACAATAAAAGTGGGCGAGTGATTTAAAAATCCATAACGCAGGAAGTTTAAAAATGAGTCTCAACATCCGATGAGGGCACAAATACCCTCAAAATGTTATGCTATGCATTCCACATATACCAAAGAATATTTTAAAGAAAAAAAAATTGTTTTGAAAATTTAATTTACTGGAAATGACAATAAAAGTGGGCGAGTGATTAAAAAATCCATAACGCAGAAAGTTTAAAAATGGCGACTCAACATCCGATAAGAGCACAAATACCCACAAAATGTTATGCAATGCATTCCACACATATCAAAGGGTATTTTAAGACATTTTTTTTTTGAAAATTTAATTTACCGGAAACAACAATAAAAGTGGGCGAGTGATTTAAAAATCCATAACGCAGGAAGTTTAAAAATGGCGACTCAACATCCGATAAGGGCACAAATACCCACAAAATTTATGCTATGCATTCCACACATATCAAAGAGTATTTTAAAGAAAAAAATTGTTTTGAAAATTTAATTTACCGGAAACAACAATAAAAGTGGACGAGTGATTTAAAAATCCATAACGCAGGAAGTTTAAAAATGGCGACTCAACATCCGATAAGGTCACAAATACCCACAAAATGATATGCAATGCATTCCACACATATCAAAGAGTATTATAAAGAAAAAAAAATTGTTTTGAAAATTTAATTTACCGGAAACAACAATAAAAGTAGACGAGTGATTTAAAAATCCATAACGCAGGAAGTTTAAAAATGGCGACTCAACATCCGATAAGGGCACAAATACCCACAAAATGTTATACAATGCATTCCACACATATCACAGAGTATTTTAAGGATTTTTTTTTTAATTTACTCATTTTTTACCAAAAAATACCACCCTCTCCCCTTTGAGTATTGCACTTGCAGAGTATTAAATATGAAACTAGAGTTGCTTCCCTTTATTGTTTATTTACTTTAAAATCACGCGTTATTGTTTCACTCATGATTCATCTGTTACAGCATATTTCTTAACCTGCTTGACTAATAAGCAGTTAAAAAAGATCGCTCAACAATGACTCACGTTGTCGTAATATCGAAGTCCTGCTTACATATCGCACGTAAAATGTGAATATGAGCGGCCGGGGTTGCCAACATGTCCAGGCTGTGTGGGAGTGGTAACACTGAATGTGGGTCAGGTCGTGTGTACTCTCATCTGACGCAATTCGCGTCACCCTGCTGATGCATGGCTTTTGCGATCGTCGATTGTTACCTGCAATCGTCGTCAAGGCCTGCTGTTTTCCTCTGCATCGACTTTCAGCTATTTATCGCGATGCATGGCGTCTGGAAATATACACGCGGTTAATTTTAGCTCGCTTCTCTTGTTTATAACGTCAGAAGATGGACGCGTGTTCGTCAATGAGATGTTACGTCATGATCGTGCTGAGCTTCCACTACCATGAATGGCAATCATATCGTTTACGAGCTGCAGCAATATGTTGAAAGCTTCCAGTTCCTAATTTTAGGTACCGGTACCGAGAGTATGTCGTATCCCTGCAGAGGTTTTATCAACAGTAATCTCACTAGATATTTTGATTTAACTAGAGAAAATCAAAATTCGAGTGGGATTTAATTCACTATTACACGATTAGAAGAAAGTATATAAAGAATAGAAGAAAAAAGTACTCCAATACAATAAAATATTAAATTGCTTTACGAAAATACAACTGTCTTCAAATGTATTATTATACCATTTAAACATTACGCTAGATGGCAGTAGTGTTTTATGATTATGTTTTCTTGTTATCAGTTGTGCTAACTATGAAATCTTCATTGAACTCTGTGGACGGTTGCTAGTCAAGAAGGCTTTGTTGATTCAGTTTCATTTTTATTAAAACATTTGTATTCCACTTCAATCATCCGGATCCCAGTAATCAACGTCACTTGACAAATGATTTTCAATAAATCTTAGTATTAAACAATCTCTGATACGTGACTATTCATAATATCATATAGCAGAAGCTATAACAAACATAACCTAAATAATATAAACGAGTGTTAGAAAAGTTTTAATTAGGGATGATGAAATAAACAAGAAACGTTTTAATTAACGATGATGAAATAAAAAATAAACATGAATAATTTTAAAAGAAACAATTATTGAAAGTACAATTTTCAAATTTGAATGTTTTAGTGGTTGGTGGTTCAGTTGATGTTATATTGGACGTGTGCGTAAAAGAAGTGAACTCGTTGATGTACATGGTGTATACCTCAACTTATTCAGGATTTCCGAATGGTGCTCTTCATATATGACCAGTGATCTTTATTAATTCTTGTTCTTGAATGCCAATGCGAGTCATATTTGAAAGTGCTGTGCATCGACTGGAGTGGTTTGTAATTTTCTGTTTTTTGACGTCCAGACCAATGCAGTTTGAAATGTTGGCAAACAAAGAAACAAATGCTAGGGTAGTGATAAAAATAAACAAATGCTAGGGACGCGATAAAATTAAACAAATGCTAGGGACGCGATAAAATTGTGCGATAAGCAGCCATAATTGGTTGAAAGACGTCCTTTCGTACCGTTTTATTGGTCAAAAGTAGTATGACGTAGTAAAAGTGTAATAGTCAAAAGTAATCTCACTAGAGGTTTTTTATTTGATCGATAAATCAAAACTCGAGTGGGATTTAATTGACTATTACACGATTAGAAGAAAGTATATAAAGATTAGAAGAAATAAAGTATTCTAATACAATAAAATATTAATTCTATTTCACTAATGTTAGCTTCACCAAAACTTTTGAACGGAGCCACCATTTTCAGTTTTATTTTAAAAAGAAATTAGCGAATGAAAAGCGAATATTTTCCCTGTACCAAAAAAAAAAAAAAAATGTAACATTCCCTTGCACCAGAAAAAATCAACATATGAACTGGGAGTATTTTCTATGGGTAAAAAAAAAATCACTTTTTTTTTGCAAAAAAAAAAAATCGGTGCATAAACCGCGAATATTATCCCTGGACCAAAATATTATCACTTGTTTTGCACAAAAAAAAACAACAAAAGAAAGAATATTTCCCCAAGATAAA
Source organism: Periplaneta americana (assembly GCF_040183065.1). Classification (NCBI taxonomy): domain Eukaryota; kingdom Metazoa; phylum Arthropoda; class Insecta; order Blattodea; family Blattidae; genus Periplaneta; species Periplaneta americana. The sequence continues at coordinate 5,403,636 of NC_091117.1, forward strand.
AAATGTTATTTCGTAATATGGTCGATTCAATCAAACACCACTTTGTCTTCGACACGTTTACCTTTATACTACTTTCTTTTCACGAATCTTGCATGATAACTTCAGAAACCTCTCTACAGAAATTATACCAATCAACACTTCTGTTATTTGAAATTCTAAACTTACGATGCACTCGTTTCTTGAGAATAACTTTCTCAACTCGTAAATGTGAAATATATTTAAGAAATTATATTTTTCATTCCCATTATACAACAGTGTTTTTTTATATTTTATTATCGCGTTACCATGGTAACAATACCATGTGCAAATGCGATTTAAATTATTGTTTTATCATATTTCATCATTAAAAACATCAATTTTCTATGGTTTTAACCAATTTCCTATCTATATAATTACAATTCAGCTAAAGTAATGATTTTTCGTCTGCATGCATAATGCTGTGTCACATACAAGATATTAGGAACATGCAAAATTTATATTCTCCAAGTCTCTTGAATTTGGTATTCCCAAGAAATTAGTTCGATTAATTAAAATGTGCCTCAATCAAACTTACAGCAGAGTCCGTATAGGTCAGTTTCTATCTGATGCTTTTCCAATTCACTGCGGGCTAAAGCAGGGAGATGCACTATCACCTTTACTTTTTAACTTCGCTCTAGAATATGCCATTAGGAAAGTTCAGGATAACACAGAGGGTTTGGAATTGAACGGGTTACATCAGCTTCTTGTCTATGCCGATGACGTGAATATGTTAGGAGAAAATCCACAAACGATTAGGGAAAACACGGAAATTCTACTTGAAGCAAGTAAAGCGATAGGTTTGGAAGTAAATCCCGAAAAAACTAAGTATATGATTATGTCTCGTGACAAGAATATTGTACGAAATGGAACTATAAAATTTGGAGATTTATCCTTCGAAGAGGTGGAAAAATCCAAATATCTTGGAGCAACAGTCACAAAATAAATGACACTCGGGAGGAAATTAACGCAGAATAAATATGGGAAATGCCTGTTATTATTCGGTTGAGAAGCTTTTGTCATCTAGTCTGCTGTCAAAAAATCAGAAAGTTAGAATTTATAAAACAGTTATATTACCGGTTGTTCTGTATGGCTGTGAAACTTAGACTCTCACTTTGAGAGAGGGACAGAGATTAAGGGTGTCTGAGAAGAAGGTTCTTAGGAAAATATTTGGGGCTAAGAGGGATGAAGTTACAGGAGAATGGAGAAAGTTACACAACGCAGAACTGCACGCATTGTATTCTTCACCTGACATAATTAGGAACATTAAATCCAGATGTTTGAGATGGCCAGGGCATGTAGCACGTATGGGCGAATCCAGAAATGCATATAGAGTGTTATTTTGGAGGCCGGAGGGAAAAAGACCTTAGGGGAGGCCGAGACGCAGATGGGAAGATAATATTAAAATGGATTTGAGGGAGGTGGGATATGATGGTAGAGACTGGATTATTCTTGCTCAGGATAGGGACCAATGGCGGGCTTATGTGAGGGCGGCAATGAACCTCCGGGTTCCTCAAAAGCCAGTAAGTAAGTAAGTAAAGTCTCTGAGTATCTCACAAAATATAATTATTTTAATACGAATATACTTTATAAGTGCAATATAAAGTAAGCAAAGAAAATAACATTGATGTATTATCTATCACCACCGGCAAGCTGACAACAATCAATAACTTAGAAATGACACATCTTATCTTAAGCCTGCTCATGGATATAATTATTACTATAATCAAGATGCAAGATAAGCAACTCAGTGCTACCAAGCGTTGAGCCGTATCGAATGAGGATGATAATTTTATGTACGATATTCTCTAGCTAGGATTCTATCCCCCCTCTCAACAGAAATCTTAATTCGCATCCTGGAAACGTCTAGTGGAGAAGTATGCTTTTTTTCATCATTTGTTTCCATAGTTACATTAGAACAAAAATGATTTAATACGTGTATCGTATCGTATTCTAAACTTCTACTTTAATTAGAGTAAATTGATATCATTATCATCATCATGATCATCATCATCTTGGCAAGCACTGTACCTATTTATCCGTTGCGGTCTCGAAAACAGATTCATGCCAGCTTTTACCATTTTGTCGGTAATGCATCATTTTTTTTGGCCACGTACGATCTGCCATCCTTTGAACGTCATCTTTCCATTTTCTCCTCCAGTCTTTAAGGATTGGTGGCACACGTAATTCTTATAGGATGTGATCTAATTTCTTTATCAGATCATATCCTAGAAGAATTAGGAGTCATTGGAAGTATACATAAGTAGATACGTTTTAAATATGTTTCTAATTGGAGGTTACAGAGAAAAAGTGAAGTCACAAAAAGAATTGATAGATTAAAGTAAGGATGTACTGAATTAATGATTGATTGTTAAATGTTACGTTTTCTTTAACGACGCTCGCAACTGCCGAGGTTATATCAGCGTCGCCCGTGTGCCGGAATTTTGTCCCGCAGGAGTTCTTTTGCATACCAGTAAATCTACTGACATGAGCCTGTCACATTTAAGCACACTTAACTGCCATCGACCTGGTCCGGGATCGAATCCGCAACTTCAGGTCCTTCCACTTCTCTTGTGGCAGTGAGTCGGTATTGGAAGTGATTAAACAAGAAGGGTTGATTGATTGGTTGATTGATTGACTGATGGTCAAATATTGGTAGGATTGATTGCTTCAAGAATGGATTCACTGACTGAAAGACAAATCCAGCATTCTCCAATCTTTCCTATTTTCTGCCTTCCTCTTAGTCTCCGCATATGATCCATATATCTTAATGTCGTCTATCTTCTGATATCTTCTTCTGCCCCGAACTCTTCTCCCGTTCACCATTCCTTGCAGTGCATCCTTCAGTAGGCAGTTTCTTCTCAACCAGTGACCCAACTAATTCCTTTTCCTCTTCCTGATCAGTTTCAGTATCATTCTTTCTTCACCCACTCTTTACAACACAGCTCCGTTTCTTATTCTATCCATTTCACACACTCCATCCTTTTCCATATCCACATTTCAAATGCTTCTATTCGCTTCTCTTCACTTCATCGTAATGTCCATGTTTCTGCCCCATACCATGCTACACTCCACACAAAACATTTCACTAGTCTTTTCCTTAGTTATTTTTCCAGAGGTCCGCAGAAGATGCTCCTTTTTCTATTAAAAGCTTCCTTGGCCATCGCTATCCTCCTTTTGACTTCCTGACAACAGCTCATGTTACTGCTTATAGTACACCCCAAGTATTTGAAGCTGTCCACTTGCTCTACTGCCTCATTTAGAATTCGCAAGTTTACCTTCTTTACTTTTCTTCCTATAACCATGGTCTTCGTCTTGTTTGCATTTATCTTCACCCCATACTGCTCACAGCTGTCATTTAGCTCCAGTAGCATATCCCTTAGTATCATCTCCTCTTCTGCTAACAACGCCATATCATGTACAAATATTACACATTTTGTTCTTTTTACTCGCACTATCACTGCCTTCTGACATTTCTTCTCCTATCTTGACTTTGACTCGTTTCATATAAAGGTTACCTAACAGCCTCCTCTCTTTCCAATCCATACCAATTTTCTTTAGGATCCCCATCAGTTTATTCCAATCCACTCTGTCATACGCCTTTTCTAGGTCCACAAATACTATATACACTTCTTTATTCTTCTCTAGTATCTTTCGCCGATTGATATGGCACCTAAAAATCGTCAAGCAAGTAGAGAACAGTACTTCTGAAAAATTGCAAACGTGATTGACTAGGTTGGTGTTCAAATTTGAAGAAATTTCTCCTATAAATTTTGCTTCGTTTTACGGTTTTATTCTTTATTCTTTGTCTTTATCGGTACCCTTGTAATATTAGCATATATCTTGCACTAATTTCAGATCAAATGGTTTTACGTACTTTGAGACAGGACATAGGTTAAGGGTGTTTGAGAATAAGGTGCTTAGGAAAATATTTGGGGCTAAGAGGGATGAAGTTACAGGAGAATGAAGAAAGTTACACAACACAGAACTGCCGCATTGTATTCTTCACCTGACATAATTAGGAACATTAAATCCAGACGTTTGAGATGGACAGGGCATGTAGGACTTATGGGCGAATCTAGAAATTCATATAGAGTGTTAGTTGGAAGGCCGGAGGGAAAAAGACCTTTGGGGAGGCCGAGACGTAGATGAGAGGATAATATTAAATTGGATTTGAGGGAGGTGGGATATGATGATAGAGACTGGATTAATCTTGCACAGGATAGGGACCTTTGGCGGGCTTATGTGAGGGCGGCAATGAACCTCCGGGTTCCTTAAAAGCCAGTAAGTAAGTAAGTAAGTAAGTATGGTTTTACGTATACAAAAAAAAAAAAAAACTTGGGCGGGGGACAGAGTACACACAACACATGGATATCCGTTGCGCGTGCCTTTTTTTTAAACCGCTCTAAAATGGAGAAATTTCGTGCTAATGTTGAATTTTGCCACACGGCAATGGCGCTGTTGGTAACATTGTTCCATCTCCGGGAGCGAGGACATCCAGTGTGTTGGCTATCTCTGTCGCACGCTACATTCCTCCGCTGGCCCACGACACGGGAAGGAGTCAGTCTGTAGTGTGGCATGGTCTGGCCTGCTAGCTGGAAAGGTATCTCCTGCTGGCCTCCTTTTTGTGTGCTTGTGTGTGTTCTTTGTGTCGCGGAACACAATTTCGTGCCCTCCCTTGTGATTATGCGTGTGTTGTGATTGTGTGAAAAGTGACAGTGAGGTTATATCAGTGTTACTAGCGGATACGTGTCATCTTCTTCGTCGAGGGACCAGCGCTCAGCGGATATCTGAAGGCAGGTGAGCTTTCCTCCGGCTTTGTTGGCCAAGTAGAACAAAGTTTGTACATCTGGCACCTCGAAAGAAGGGTGAATAATGCACCGACATCGCTATGTTCAGAATGTAGCCACGACTTCCCGCTATTTCTCTCGATACCAACCCATTGTTGACTTGAGCGTTGTTGCAATGTCTTGTCATTCTCGCAAGCTAGGATTCAGGTGCATATCGTGAATGTAAATATTATAACTTGCTTATCTTTGTGGTATCAGTTGCAGAAATGTTTGCGATAACACAAATAAAATTAACTTCGTTACAGGCAACTTCTTTTCAGTTCCTGTCGTTTATTTAGGATTGTGACCTAAGCTAGACACAGTCTGTAATAATATTGTGGTAATCTTCTGTCACCATGGCGCAATAGATAACACGGGACAACACAAGACATGGTACATCACCCAGTTCCTGTAGGAAGGAGGACGTGTGAACATTTTCTATCAGGTATGAAAGCTTTGTTCGCCGAATTTGTAGGTAGCCTAGTCTAAAACGCGGAAACTTGTGTCATAGCGAAAGAATAAATACGATAATAATAATAATAATAATAATAATAATAATAATTTATTTAGAATATTAACGTGCAAAACAACAGCACAAGGCCAATTATAGTTTAGCACAAGATACAAAACAAAACAACAAATGATGATGAGAATGAATGATAGAAAATGGCAGTGAGATGAAATACAATCAGTATAATAGTCTACATTAATCAATTGACCAAATGCAACAAAATAAATAGCACAAATAATTATTAAAATTAGTTCAGTGAGATAATTAAAATAATGGCAATTGAATAGAGTGAATTACAAATGAATTAATGAAATCATATAAATGAAGACTGGAATCATATAATTAATATTGTAAAGATATGAATTGGCAAGAATAGTATGATACATATCTTAACAAATGGCATACATTAATAAAACTGACATAAAAACTCAAAAGATATACTACACATTAAATGGATCCAAGTTCATTCCATACAAATTAGCATATTTAATACATCTGTAGACCGGAGAGAGAGATTTAGGATTCCTATTATAAAATATTTTATGAAATCTTAAATCCTTAGCATAATAATAATAATAATAATAATAATAATAATAATAATAATAATAATAATAATAATTAGGGCTAGGATTTTGGTGACCTATAAATCATGGAAAAAAAGTCCTAAAGACAAAAATCTAAAAAAAAAAAAAAAAATGCCCTCAAAATGCCCTAAAATTGATCTTACATAATTAGCTTAGTAGGAAAAGAGGTTTCGTACTACTTAATATTTAGACTAGTAATTAAATTAAATTTTACATAGTAATGCACTTCAATTATTTTACCTGATGTAGTTACCGTGTATGATCGTTCACCTCTGCTTCGGCATGTGGTCGTGAGGTCAGCAGTCGGCTGGTCAGTCTAGGCCCTTCATGGGCTGTAGCGCCATGGATTTACTTTACTTTTAGTTTCCATGTAGTCTACCACAAGGCCACTCTTATCCGGAATTAGCAGGTAGGCCTATAGAGGAGTTTATATTGAAGGGGTGGTTGGACTGATCCATTACGTGGGGTGTACTGCGTTAAAATGGCAATAATGGGGTAGAAAAAGATTAAAATATTATACAAAATAATGGATATTACTGGACAAAATATGTAAAGAAAATATCAAAGGTAAATAAACATTATTTTACATTAATAATTGGGATTTATGGCCAAAATTAAATGAAAATGCCTAAAAAAATTGACCGAATAAAACAAAAGATGCTCTTATGAGTTGAAACAGGCAAAAAAATGCAAAAAAATGTCCTAACAAATAGGATGTTTTAAAACACTCGGTTTATCACATAACATATAAATACTAAAGCAGCCATGTTTCTGGCTTACTAGAAAAAAGATGCAATTTCATCAAAATCCTAGCCCTAATAATAAAAATAAAATAATAATAATAATGATATTAATAGTAATAATAATAATAATAATAATAATAATAATAATAATAATAAGTCCACAGCAATGTGTACTTAAGCTGTTTTTAAACACAAATTTCGTCCACGGTAAAAAGCATTAATTTTTACTCTATTTCTATTGTATTTTTTTGGGTACATGAAAAATACTTTTACGAAAACACTCACCTTTTATTTACTAATTTATAGGATTACCAATGGATAGCTTAACTAGTAACATTTCATGTAAATTTATAGGAGACGTATCCATTGTACATGCGTCAGTTTTATTTTAAATAATACAGAAATTCTCTTGATTTTTCTCTTTGGTCAAAGACACGAATTCAAGAAATAACTTAGGCTATCTTCACTGCATTCATATAAATTATTAACATGGAACAAAGACTTATAAGCATCTTCGGTTTTAGATCATCTGGTCCAGGGCACGTACATTCTTTCTTGAGAATCAGTCGACAATTTGCAGAACAAATTGAAAGAATAACTACTTATCTTCATTGCATTCAGATATTTTCCCCTGGACCAAAATAACTGAAATCGGAAGAATTTCTGTACTACTAAAACCAAAACCGACACATGTAAGCCTACATAGACACTTTTCCTATGAATAATAATAATAATAATAATAATAATAATAATAATAATAATAATAATAATAATAATAATACTTACAAATGGCTTTTAAGGAACCCGAAGGTTCATTGCCGCCCTCACATAAGCCCGCCATCGGTCCCTATCCTGTGCAAGATTAATCCAGTCCCTATCATCATATCCCACCTCCCTTAAATCCATTTTAATATTATCCTCCCATCTACGTCTCGACCTCCCTAAAGGTCTTTTTCCCTCCGGTTTCCCAACTAACACTCTATATGCATTTCTGGATTCGCCCATACGTGCTACATGCCCTGTCAATCTCAAACGTCTGGATTTTATGTTCCTAATTATGTCAGGTGAAGAATACAATGCGTAATAATAGTAATAATAATAATAATAATAATAATAATGATGATAATAATAATAATAATAATAATAATAATAATTACTTAAGGAACCCGCAGGTTCATTGCCGCACTCACATAAGTCCGCCTGTCTTGTTCAATATTAATCCAGTCTCTATCATCATATCCCACCTCCCTCAAATCCATTTTAATATTATCCTCCCATCTACATATCGGCCTTCCCAAAGGTCTTTTTCCTCCAGCTTCCCAACTAACACTCTGTATGAATCGCTATTTGTTAAAAGGGCGGAAGTCACATTTTTTTTCCAAAATTCATTTTTTATTGAAATGTGTTCTCTTACCATACAGACATCAATTTATATTAAAAGAACTAAAAAAAAAACAGTAACAATGGCTAAAATGCAACATAAAATTTTATAATTTATCTTAAAGGTGCGGATGTCCTTGACAGTTTTTTTGTCTCTCCTGTAAAATTTCTATTTTTGGATTTCTGTCCTTTTAACATACAGCGATTCATATACATTTCTGTATTCGCCCATACGTGCTACATGCCCTGCCCATCTCAAACGTCTGGATTTAATGTTTCGAATTATATCGGGTGACGAATACAATGCGTGCAGTTCTGTGTTGTGTAACTTTCTCCATTTTCCTGTAACTTTATCCCTCTTAGCCCCAAATATCTTCCTAATAACCTTATTCTCAAACACCCTTAATCTCTGTTCCTCTCTCAAAGTGACAGTCCAAGTTTCACAACCATAAAGAACAACCGGTAATATACCTGTTTTATAAATTCTAACTTTCAGTTTTTTTGACAGCAGACTGGATGATAAAAGCTTCTCAACCGAATAATAACAGACATTTCCCATATTTATAATAATAATAATAATAATAATAATAATAATAATAATAATAATAATAATAATACGCCTAATAATATTTTAATGTAATCTTAGGTAAATAATATCCTGAAATTCATGTCTTAAATATTGCTTATATGTGTGAAATTATGCCTTCAAATATTATGAAATGTCCAAAAGCACTTATTACTAATAAATTTACAAAATTACTTTGGCTTTGAGGGGTAAGGTTAAGGCGTGGCGCTACTAGCCGGAAGGTCGCGGGTTGGACTCTCGATGGGGTCAAAGATTTTCAATGATGTGATCCTTCCTTTAGTACTATGGTCTTTGATCCATTCAGCCTCCAACAAATGAGTACCAGAGATATTTCCATGGAGATAAAAGCAACAAGCACGTAGGACTGATATCCCTACTGCTACTAATGCCAATCTCAGCATAAGGGGGAAGGTCTTAACTGTAAGCCCCAATTGCTTGTAACAGGAATACGGTAACTTAATTTTTACTTCGTCTGTAATAACAAAAGAATAGTGTGCGTGCATAAGCATTTATTCCTTTCCTTTCGTCATACAGTGCAATAAAATATCCCCTAAATGAATGATGGCTAACACTTAAAAAAATCGCTTTATCTTTTCACATTACATTATGTTGCTGGGGATTAGTTTCTTGGTCTAGTGGTTAGTGACGCTGGTTCCTAACCAGGCGGTTTTGAGTTCTATTCACACCACCACACCACACCACATTGTAGACTGAAGACAAAAGTCTCTTACTACATCCAGTTTGCTTGTCTTATGTTGTATAGAAGGGACTTTTTCTTGTCGTCCGGTATGGTCTAGTGGCTAGGATACCTGGCTCTCACCCAGGAGGCTCGGGTTCGATTCCCGGTACCGGAATATTTTTTTATATTTAATTTCAGGAATAGGTACTTACCTAGAAACTTAAAATATAATTGCAGGATTATCAGACCCTGTGAAGTGTATTTTATAAATAGAAACTGCCCCGGAAAAAGGATGTTATATCAGATTAGTTAAATATGTAATTTAATTTTGAAGCATCCATTTATAACCATAAATTACTGAATAAACTTGTATCCTTAGTTCCGCTACTAAAATATAGTCAGCGCGTCTGGCCGCGAAACCAGGTGGCCCGGGTTCGATTCCCGGTTGAGGTTTTTACCGGGGTTTTCCCTCAAACCAATACGAGCAAATGCTGGGTGACTTTCGGTGATGGACCCCGGTTTCATTTCACCAGCATTATCACCTTCATCTCATTCAGACGCTAAATAACCTAAGTTGTTGATAAAGCGTTGTAAAATAACCCACTAAAAATAAATAAATAAATATAGTCCTAACGAAATATGCCTCTAAAATTATTATTCTTTCCCCTGAAACGTGTGTTGTTGGCTATCCCGGGGAAGTCTTAAATTCTTCACTTAAGATTTAGTTATCAGTATTAAATTGAACACAAAGTGAATCATAGTTGACTATAGTGAGGGTCACATAAGAACAGTTCCTAAACAGCAAATATTGCCGTCTTGTCAGTGTTGCCAACTGTTACCAGAAATCACACTATTCAACGTACTAAATGATTTATTAATTACCGCACTTTATGTTGGAAGGTTATCTATACTAATAATAAATCTGTAGCCGAAATTTTTCTGGTTATTTTCGATTTTCCAAAAGTAATTGGTCCTAACATATATAATTAATCACCCTGAAACCGAAAATCGATTTTTTGAAATTTTTGTTTGTATGTCTGTCTATCTGTCTGTCTGTATCTTTGTTACCATTTCACGCGATAATGGATGAATGGATTTCGATGAAAATTGGAATGTAAATTAAGTTCGTTGTAACTTAGATTTTAGGCTATATGGCATTCAAAATACATTATTTAAAAGGGGGGTTATAAGGGGGCCTGAATTAAATAAATCGAAATATCTCGCTTATTATTGATTTTTGTGAAAAATGTTACATAACAAAAGTTTCTTTAAAAATAATTTGCGATAAGTTTTATTCCTTGAAAAATTTTGATAGGACTGATATTTAATGAGATAAATGAGTTTTAAAATTAAAATAACTGCCACCTAATGAAATAAAAAACAAATGACTTCGTCTATAAGGGGCCTTGGACAGCAACAATCGAAAGGTATGAAAGATAGCCGACAGATAATGTTTCTGTATTTGTATGAAGTAATATCGGAAGCTAAATTAACCGATTTGTGTAATTAATTATTAATTCACCATTGGAAAGTGTAGTTTCTCTAGATGGACATAATGCTATAATGTTATTACAGTAACTTCGGAGTGAACTGAGGACAGGTAAGATTAAAATAGCTTCTTATGCACAGAAAACTTGATAGGCTATTCTGTACATTCGTTTCCTGTATTTCCTAAAATAATGTTTATGACCAAATGAGTGGTCTCTGAATCAAAATGATCGCATTTTAATTATGCAATTACTGTTTAAATTAAGTAATATAATAAACGATTTATCCTTATATCAAACACAAATGTTCCCTGGATCAAATGTCCTATTTTAATTATGTAATTACTTTATATTTATTTCTAACGGATGCAGCGGAGCGCACGGGTACTGCTAGTTGTAAATAATTCAATAATTTGTAAGATATTTTCGTAGGCAAACTATACGGGAAAGGCATCAACATGTCAAGTATTTTGTCTGGCAGTATGAAATTCATTGGTTTGACTAAACAATTGACTCACGAGACCTGACCTAAAAATGTATTCTGTTTGACCACATGAAATTATTGTTACTAACCCCGGAAACTTACCTGACTATAGTCTTGAATTATAACCACAACCCAACACATAAAATAACTATTATGTATTAATATTAATACTGATATTAATTAATTATTAGTATGCTTAAATTTCACTAGCTTCCAGTAACCGGCTCAGAAATCTAGTACAATTTTATTTTCATGGAACTCCAGTACCGACAAATATTGTCGATATTTGTCTCAGCTGCCAACATACCAGTTACAAAATCACTACCATTTGTAGTATTATTGTCAGTATCGAATTTTTTTTTATTTTATTGGGTTATTTTACGACGCTGTATCAACATCTAGGTTATTTAGCGTCTGAATGATATGAAGGTGATAATGCCGGTGAAATGAGTCCGGGGTCCAGCACCGAAAGTTACCCAGGATTTGCTCGCATTGGGTTGAGGGAAAACCCCGGAAAAAACCTCAACCAGGTAACTTGCCCCGACCGGGATTCGAACCCGGGCCACCTGGTTTCGCAGCCAGACGCGCTGACCGTTACTCCACAGGTGTGGACCAGTATCGAAATTCGAAACGAAGTTGGCAAAAGAAAATTCAACCTGCAAACTAGAAAATCACCACAATCCACTAGCATATGTAGTACTGGGGGAAAAAATGGTTAGGTTTCACCCTTAGGGTATGAAGTAAGCTGCCCCGGACTGTAGTTTCGAATGCAATGCTAGTCACCTTCGGAACTAGTGAGGTCCTTGCTTCTATGTTTTCAGTTGCTTTGCTGGGGGGTTGCGTTTGTATCTGGTAGTGTGAAGTCAAATAGCATGTGTGTTCTGAAATGTTCCAAACACAAACACACTTCCGAGCAAGCAACTAAAGAAACCAGAAGAAGCAAGAACCTCACTAGTTGAAGATGACTAACAGTGCAATCTAAACTAGTCAATTTGACACTAGAAAGTTGTTAATATAACTAAACTTTATGTGATACAAAAAGTTAAAAATGTGTGAGCAAGATGTACTGTAATTTTTTATTGGGTAATTCCTGATAGACCTACAGCATTGAGCAGTGGTCTTGAGTTTAGTGACAAACTGTTAATTAAGTACGTAATAAGATGTTAGAGTTCAAATGTAAAATTATCAACAGTAATCTCACTAGAGGTTTTGATTTATCTAGAGAAAATCAAAACTCGAGTGGGATTTAATTGACTATTACACGATTAGAAGAAAGTATATAAAGATTAGAAGAAATAAAGTACTCTAATGTAATAATAGTACATTATGCAACGAGCCTATAATGAAGGTAATTAAGAAGCGAGTATGGATATTTATGAAACGAGCGCAAGCGAGTTTCATAATTTTCATACGAGCTTCTTAATTACCATTATAGGCGAGTTTCATACGACTTTTTATGCTCGACCATATTTCTAACTTGATATTATTAATTTTCTTTGTATCTGACCTTGGCCAATGTCCCGTATGTTGTGAGATGTGCGCAGACGCGAAAGTATTGATTTTTTCCGAGGAACAGATGTTCACATTGACCTTGCTAGGCCATAAGAACCTACAGAGATAACATTAAAATTAAATTAGACATTGAAAAACGAGATGACAAATTCAATTTATTTGAATATTATTTACAATTAACGCTAATTATTATAGTAACAGAACATAACCTTCTGCGACAGTATTGGATTTCCAGCCTCCGTGACTTTTCGCTAATTCTCTTTCGATTGCATATCCGAGAATAATTGATACTTGCGGTTTTATAACGGTAGAAAGCTGACCTGTCTTGGCTGAACAGTTGTAACCTGAGTCGTCATTGGCTGAAAGACCTGACCTTTAATGAGTAGGTGTACTTTAATGACATGCATTAAAGGTCTGCTACCAGGTGTATAATTACTACATTTCGGCATGTTCGAGCATAAAATATTAATTGGCTTACGAAAATACAACTGTCTTCAAATGTATTATTGTACCATCTCAACATTAGCTACATGGCAGTAGTGTGTTATGATAAGCTGTTTTCTTGCTATCAGTTGTGCCAACTATGGAATCTTCATTGAACTCTGTGGACGGTTACTAATCAAGAAGGCTTTGTTGAGTTAGTTTCATTTTTATTAAAACATTTGCATTCCACTTCAATCATCTGGATCCCAGTAATCAACGTCACTTGATAGATGATTTTCAATAAATCTTAGTATTAAACAATCTCTGATACGTGACTATCCATAATATCATATAGCAGAAGCTATAGCAAACATAACCTAAATAATATAAACAAGTGTTAGAAAAGTTATAATTTGGGAATGATTAAATAAACAAGAAAAGTTTTAATTAACGATGATGAAATAAAAAATAAACAAGAATAATTTTAAAAGAAACAATATAATTGAAAGTACAATTTTCAAATTTGAATGTTTTAATGGTTGGTGGTTCAGTTGATGTTATATTGGACGTGTGCGGAAAAGAAGTGAACTCGTTGATGTACATGGTGTATCCCTCAACTTATTCAGGATTTCCAAATCTTGCTCTTCATATATGACCAGTGATCTTTATTAATTCTTGTTCTTGAATGCCAATGCGAGTCATATTTGAAAGTGCTATGCATCGACTGGAGTGGTTTGTAATTTTCTGTTTTTTGACGTCCAGACCAGTGCAGTTTGAAATGTTGGCAAACAAAGAAACAAATGCTAGGGTAGTGATAAAAATAAACAAATGCTAGGGAAGCGATAAAATTAAACAAATGCTAGGGACGCGATAAAATTGTGCGCTAAGCAGCCATGATTGGTTGAAAGACGTCCTTTCGTACCGTTTTATTGGTCAAAAGTAGTGTGACGTAGCAAAAGTGTAATAGTCAGTTTAAAATACAAAAATCCTTTAAAGAAAATTGTCAACGAAACTTTCTCTTAGCGATATCTGAATTTCTAGTCCTAAAATCCAAGCATGTCTGTTCAATTCACACAGCAAAATTTGAGTTAATTACACAAATTATATTTTGATGCTTTTGTAAAACGTAGAGCAAAAAGCCGCAATTACGAGTCATATAAAGAAAGCATGTTGTTTTTAAAAGCGTCTTAATCCAAATGATTTGTCACTTTTCGTCTGTGTGCGCAGGAAACAAATATCAAAGAATCCGAATTGTAACGATATGGATTTAAAAGTGATTCGCAACTCTTTAAGTACGTTGCCGCGCTTGATTATAAATTTTCCTGCTTAATAACAATATTATCCTTTCCATAGTACATAAAAAAAATATTCCTCCGGGCCGGATTTGAACCAGCGACCTATGGATTACCAATTTATAATCACCACTACAGTCCACCGCTCTACCAACTGAGCTACCAGAGGAGATAGGACGTTTGTTCTTATCTCGTGCTCTGTACTGAAACGCATCCGTTGTCAGACTTGCAGGAAATGACCTTCGGCGAGGATAATTTTTTCCTCTGATGATAAAAAGTATCATTCCATAAAATGTACGATTTTATTAGTAGGCCTATATTCTATTTCAATGTTTTATTTAGTTAAACATGTCGAGGATTTTTGCTATATTAAAAATTAAGGCCTTCAATTATTTTCAAACGTGAGAATTGTTGGAAATAGTTCTGTCCACTTACATTATTTGAAATGTAGGCCTAAAAAGATTAAAATTCTTCGGAGAATTTTATATATTTTTCGAGGTCTCCAAGGAATATAGTGAAGTAGAGATTAATTCAGGAGAAATAGCGGAATAAGATCGACATTTAAGTACTACAGGCTACTTTTCTGTACTTAGTAAGTCGTATGATAAAATAATTTTTATTTTATAACATCAATTTTAAACATATTCGTAATTGTTAGCGTGAATTAAAAGATTCATACAAAATGAAACTCGAAACATCAACTAAAACATTGGCTACGATATTGTCTAAAAATATTACAACAATAAAATAAGAAATGAAATGTGACTTTCGATTGTTTAACTATTACCAACACTTGAACTGAAATTGTAAAGCCTGCTTTTCACTGCAGAAGTGTAAGGCATCATATCTTGTAAAATTAATTTCTAATAATATTAGAAGGTATTAGGCCTATATCTTGTAAAATTAATTTCTAATAATATTGGAATTAGATCATACAACGCTCAGACAAACGAGCTGAAAGTTGTGACCACAGATCAAAGGAATTACAAAGCCTTCTGTGAATCTGTTTATCTTTTGTTTCTCTACCAAAATCCTCGTAAAACGATAATGTAATATTTGTAATGTAGTTCTATAATATATCTTCTGAGAATTTTTATGAAAGGCAGTATACTAAAGCAATCAATTTGTCACAAAAACTGGATGTCCCCAAAGGAGAAATAAATAGTGCGTGTAGTCTCCGCCCGCGAGAGAGATGAAGCTATGCTGTAAATGTGTATAGCGATCTTTTTAATGTTCGTGCAATAAGAGACGATAAATTGCGGTTAAATTTAACACTATGATAATTAATACTTTTCTGTACTAGTACATAAGAATGAGACAATCGATTTATAACATAGCAACGTGCACAATCTCGTAGCATGTACACGCAAAACCATTTTAAAGATGTGAATCGCAGAATTTTGACTTGTATTCTGCCCAAATAAGTTTAATTTAAAATAAATTATATTTCTAAATAAGAGTTCCCAAAATTAAAAGATCAAAAAAACTTCCGGTACCGGGAATCGAACCCGAGCCTCCTGGGTGAAAGCCAGGTATCCTAGCCACTAGACCATACCGGATGACGAAGCAGGAGGACTTGTGTAGTCATGTCAAGATAACGACCCGACACATTAGCCGTTGCAAGATGGTCTGAAGTTTGCGACGCGGGAAAACTGCAAGTTTTAATTTGTTACTCTAGTATTATGGTTGCCACCTTTCAAAAGCGAGACAAAGGGACACTTCCTTTACTAAATGAGGGTGGCTGAATTATACCGTTTGTGTTCCTTTTCGCGTGTATTATCTAATATTACTTTTTATAATTGAAAGTGATTCATACGTATGTAGTGACATGAAGATGTGTAACTAATTTAAGTAACATCTATATATTATTACAATGCATTATAAAAAAATATCAACTTCAAATAGAAATACAGTCAACTTATGTGAAGACCTGGTCAATTATATGGCCGTGTGCACCATTCTCGATCATCTAGCCCCGAGCCCGTTTATCAGCAATCACGGAAACATGGTTAATTCTTGACAATGATCAAGTTACAGATGCGATGCACCGACATTTTCCCTCGATCAACTCAGTACCGTCAGCTGACGATACGCTCGCTTGAGAAGAATCATCTGAGCGCTAGGTTACCGCGTATAAAACAGCGAACGAACGCACTCTATCAATTATCGCTTCGTTTTTGTTTGTCGGACTGTTTCAAACATCCTCGCAGTTTTCAAATAACAAGTTTCGATAATCATGGAAGAAAAAAAGAAAAGAGCACCGAACTTCTCACAGTTCGAAGTGGGAATTCCTTTAGAACTCGTCAGCAATTCTGCATCCATATTACAGAATAAAAGTACTGACGGAAGTTCTCTAAGAGAAACGCAGGCTACCTGGTTGGATTTAACCTCACAATTCACATGAGTTATACGTGTTTACATAGTTTCACATAATTTGTAACGTAATTTATACAGTGGTTATTTCATATTATTGATAATAATTGGGAAAATTTCAGTATACTGACAATTATCTTGAAATAGGCTACTAAAAAGAGCAGATTTGTATTTGTTTGTCGAATGCTCATCATCTTGCTTACGAAAATACACATTTCAGTGCCAGTAATTTATTTGGGAAAATTTCAGTATACGGATACCTCGCTAACAATTATTAAAAAAAAAAAAAAAAAAAAAAATTCGTCTGTGTATGTCGAAAACGCATCATCATGCATAAGAAAAGGAAGTTTTCAGTGCCAATTTATTTTGTTTGCACAAGGTTGGAATTTTGGAGTAAGAGGGAAAGGAAAGTATCTTTGTTCTGAAATTTATCCATTTATTTTGTGTTCACAAGATTGGAATTTTGGAGTAAGAGGGAAAGGAAGGCATCCGTGTAATTTCTCTTAATTCAAGAGTAAATAGCCTAATTGTCCAAAACGTCATGTGGGTCCTAATAGTTTCAAACGGCAAATCTACTGGGTGTTCAGTTCAAAATGTGTCATGGCTAGCTGATGAGCCTAGAGAATTCAATCTTCCTACGCTTCCGCAGAGGTGTATAACCTAAGAGGCAGAGAAGTTGCCTAGCAAGTACGGCGTTCATTCTGAAGAGAGATATGTACGGTAACGCCGGTAGTGGCAGGAATGTGAACTGTTTGGAAGTACGTACTGTCGGGATATGGGGAGAGGGTTAAGACGATTACTTACGTATTTGTTGACATTAACTTCGACGGTCAACATGGACACGGAGCATTTGATTTGTGTTGTGGAATGTTACAGTACGCAACCGATGATAACAAATACCCTGCGTACGACTTGCCGGCGCAAAACACAGTTCGAAAGAGGTTATGGTAGCACACAGACCGTGCAGACCGCCATCTGTTGCTACGACGTTCAAATTATACCGTACACGTTCTCAAGTTCAGATTGAAGAACGCCTTAAATAATAGGCAACTTCTCTAACGTATAAGCTGAAACTCGCTTCAAATCGGTGACCCAGCAACAGTGACGTCATGACACACTTTGAAATGAACACCCAGTATAGCTAATAGCCTCAGTGATAATCTCGCATTCTACAAAATGGTCATTTAGTTTTGCTATATTATTACCGGCATAGAATAACTACTTTATTATTATGTTAACAAAATTGGACACTTAGGCCTAAATAATATTTTGTCCTCAAGTAAAGTCCCGATCTTCCAAAGCAGAAACATATATAAAACATTAGTCTGTTTTGAGAAAAAAGAACATTTTTATTATTCATCTACAAACTTACTCTTTCTGCAATAACACCAATTCTGTTATTTCCGCAGTGATTTGCGTGTTCAAGATACTGTTGTCACGCCAGGAGAAGGCGGCTGAAGTACTTAGACGGGGCGGAGGGGAAACAGTCGCGCATGCGCACCGCGCTGTTCACTGCAATATTCCTGTTTCACAAACATCTACTGCACGTGTCTATGAGTCTTTGCGACTTGTGAAAATAATAGTGGGGTTTTTACTGTAGTGTTTTATCAGTTTCAACAAGACAATTGTTTTCAGTATACCGAAAATCTTGTATTGCTTTAGTTATCCTTTGCTTTTCGTGTTAATAGTGTTGATAATAATATAGTTAATAGAATTTATGTTATTGCATATTGTTATTTAGCTTTATATCAGTTTTTTGTTTATTGTAAATATTTCGACAAAGAGGAAACAAGGATTGACAATCTATAGCGAAGAAAGGAATATTATTAGAAGTGCAAAATAATTCTGTGATGAAGAAAAAGAACAACAGTGCCTTTGCATTCCTCTTACGAAACCTACAGCAAAGGTAGAAAAGTACTCTAATCTATTCACAAGAACAATACAGCGTATAAGGAATGAAATGAAAGACTGCACAGAAGAAAGTGCGTTGTCGACACCTGAGGTAGAAAAAAAATGTAAACGTCCAGACTACCGAAACGCAAATGTAGATGACTTCGACGGAGATTGACAAAAAAGATATAATTGAGAATTTTTATTTGAAAAAGAAAGAGGGCCACCGGCGTAGCTCAGGAGGTAGCGCGTTTGCCTGCTGATCTGCAGTTGTGCTCGGGAGTGAGTTCGATTCCCGTTTGCGCTGACTACCTGGTTGGGTTTTTTCCGAGGTTTTCCCAAGCGGAAGGCGAGTGTCAGGTAATCTATGGCGAATCCTTGGTTTCATTTCGCCAAATACCATCTCGCCATCATCAATTCAATCGACACTGAAGAAGCTAGTAGTTATTACAGTGTCGTTAAATAACAAGTAAAAAAATAGTACCAAGCTGCAACAAACGTCTACCCTTTTACAAGAGAAAATTGATTTGAAATGAAAGACAACATTAAGACGAATACTGAAGAAAAAGGATTTCAGGTGGAAGAAGTGTGCAGCAAAAAAATTGAGGAAAACACTGTAAATTAGAATATGTGAAGATATCTACAGCAAATAAGAAAGCTTAGGAAAGTGGAAAAACCGATTTTGTATCTGGACGAAATGCGGATAGATAGGCCTACCAATTTAACGTTTCCCAAATTCTGACACGATAAAAATGTTACGGGAGTTTTGACTACTGTAAATGTGTCCAGAACACTCATTATTGTTCATCAGGATGGGGGGGGGGGGCTAATGGCTTTGTTGAGAGATTCGAATTAATATACACGGCTGGAACATAAACAGTCGATTATCATGGACAGATCATACTCCAGAAATTTTGAAAAATGTGATAATGATAGTCATAGCGACAGCACCGAAGATGCGGAATCTTTTATGTCTGACTCCGTTCCCGTGAAGCCAAGTAAGTGGACGAAGTTTTCAGGTCAGAGTGTAGCGTAAAGTTCCCCCGTCCCGCCTATCTACTCCCCGCGCCAACTCGTAGCGCGAAGACAGTACATCATTTCGTCTTCAATTCCATCAAGTACGTCAAATCGTGCCGCCATTTTGGTTTTCTCGACTTGACCATATCGGTCCCACACCCGTGATCAAATTTGATCATCATCAACTCGCTTGTTTAACGTTGATCGAGATTGATACTCCGCAAATTGGCGTTGAAGATGGTCAAGTGCCGACTTAACCAGGGTCAAATTTTAATCGAGAATGGTGCACACGGGCAGTAGAGTATCCACCTCTCACTGAACGAATATTGGTTAAAGGAGCGTTGAGCAACTCCCGCCGATTTTTGAATAGACACCGACGCACTTAGGTTAGATTAGTTTAGTTTAGTTTAGTTTAGTTTAGTTTAGGCTTTTATTATCCCGTCAAGATGAAGGTGAAAGCGATTGAGTGTGATTTTTTGTTTTCTATGTTGGCAGTTCAAGTGCGTCGGTGTCTATTCCAAAATCGGCGGAAGTCGCTCAACGCTCGTTTCACCCGAATATTTCACACTTTTATCATAGCCAATGTTGCGCTATAAACCAATTTTCGCAAATCTAATGTAAAAGACTGCCTGCACAAGCAACAAGTTATATTAAATGTTTATTATTAGTGTAAAACTGGCCTATGTCTCCTATAATTTAATTATTGGGTTATTTTACGACGCTGTATCAACATCTATGTTGAATAGCTCTTCTCGGGTTCTCATCCAGGTGAGTTGGAGATTAGCTTCCAAGCTTTCGACGGCTAGCTCTGCCATCTTCTTCAGGGACAGAACCCGAGAAGAGTTAAGGCTGGTTCACAATAAACCGGGAATAGAAACGACAACGAGAACGAGAACGGAAATAATGTTAAAATAAGTGTATTTAAATGTGAGCGTTCACAACAGATAATTGTGAATGCTCACATTTAAATACATTTATTTTAACAATATTTCCGTTCTCGTTCTCGTTCTCGTTGTCGCTTCCATTCCCGGTTAATTGTGAACCAGCCTTTATTCTATATCAAACGCCGGGAAAGCCTCAAGTCATACAACATCTATGTTATTTAGCGTCTGAATGATATGAAGGTGATAATGTCGGTGAAATGAGTCCGGGGTCCAGCACCGAAAGTTACCCAGCATTTGCTCTTATTGGGTTGAGGGAAAACCTAGGAAATATGTCTCCTATAGTGGGCGGGAGTACTACTAGGGCCTAATATTATTAGGTATATATATGAACCACATGTTTCAATTTATCTATAATGTAACCTATAAACTAGTATTGAAGTTTTTTTGGGGGGAGGGGAACAATGGTCGTCCAAAAACTAAATTTTCAGGAGAAACAAAAAACTATCTGGCATTGGTGTTGTTGACACTTCATGTATGAAATTCATCATGCCGTTTCTCAAGGTGTTGTAGAAACTTGGGAAAACTGGAGTACATTTATAACTTATAACTTACTTACTTACTTACAAATGGCTTTTAAGGAACCCGAAGGTTCATTGCCGCCCTCTCATAAGCCCGCCATCGGTCCCTATCCTGTGCAAGATTAATCCAGTCTCTATCATCATATCCCACCTCCCTCAAATCCATATTCAAATCTCAAAACCTTATTCCTTTGCTGTGGTCGTGCCAGAGAATCAGTCCTATTCCGAAGCTTATTGTAGGGATTCGTAACAAGCTGTTTTTTTACGGTGATGGGTTGTTAGCCCTTCGCCCAACCCCCAAGTTGGAGGACCACCCCTTATCGGCTGTCCACGACTGCTTATTCAATATATTCGCAGCTACCCTCCATATCTGGAGGCCGTCTCCTCTATCCGCAACCTGAGGACGCGCCATGCCGTGGTGATAGGGACCCACAATATATGGTATAACTTATAACTTATGTCATAATTGTTTAAATGCAGATAACTGTGGACAATGGTTGTTTTAAGGAAAAATAGGGAAAAAGACATAGATGGAAGGGTAATATTAAAATGGATTTGAGAGAGGTGGGATATGATGATAGAGACTGGATTAATTTTACTCAGGATAGGGACCGATGGCGGGCTTATGTGAGGGCGGCAATGAACATCCAGGTTCCATAAAAGCGATTTGTATTTGCCAAATTTATTCTTGTTACCCTGTTGTACTGTGTTGCTATCCATCTCTCCCTAATCCATTCTCTTCTGCTCTATAGTAGGAGAATATATTTGTGCGAGATCGCGCGTATTTGCTTGGTTTCCGCACAAAACCAATCCGCGGAAAGTCTAAAATTCCACATTCAGTATTCCCAACCTAACACACATAACAATTTCCCTCTTCTTACCGCTTAAGTGACATATTGATTTTACTGCTTTAGGCTTTTAACATATTATTTTTAGAGACGTTCAATATAGTAATAATTATAAATTGGAAACTTACGACTGCAATTTCACCTAAATTGCACTGTTAATTACTGTTTTTAAATATTTGCTAAAATTAAGTAAACTCTACAACTCCACTAAAGTTACTGCATTCGTGATGCAAGTAACATTAAGGAAGCCGTGAAAAAATCAACAAACTTGTCGATGTTATTACTGCAATATGTTATATAAATAATATTGTTAAAGTATTAAAATGAAAAATAAATCATTACATAACCTTACGGTTTGTTTTAAGTTCGCATTTATAGACTGGGGGGGGGGGAAGACAGACGTATATCACGGCCTGCTGGAGTATAGTAAACACAGAAAACATTTTAAAGCAACAATGTTGAAGATAGATATTTTTGTTTTGCAAATTTCCCGTCATTGAACAGAAACCAAGATGGAGATTTCATTGCAACAAATTAGAAATTCCTCTTTCAGGTATGTAATAAACGATCTTCGCACAAAATAATGTACGAGACATCAGCGATATGTTTTCTTTCAATTCTCGGAAATGAAAAAAGCTCAACTACATTTCGCTTTTTCAAACTTTTCCTCGAACATGAAAACTTCAACATACCGCTCTTGTAACGCGTATTACTATTCTGATTAATTTCTGTTTTGTATTTATCTCAAATAAAAATCTTTGTCACAGCAGCGAGAAAAAGGCTAATGAATTTTGTTCAACCCCATGAATACAACTACGCTGTCGCCGGGGTATAAACTCCGGTCTACTCTCGTCGTAGCCAGCGTTCTGCCAGCTGTGTTACAAAGATGGTTTGGACATAAATAGTACACCTAATAATCCAGTATCCGAGGTACATTTTCAGTACCTCCGGAATAATCTCGAAATAACTATGATTTTCACAGCAAAGCAGTAATTGCTATTTATATACTTAATAGCGTTTACTTGAACTCGTGGACTGAATTACACTGGATGTAGGAGGGCAGCGGAAGCTTTCGCTACTATGTAGCAACTCTTTGCATAACATAAATGTTGATAGGTTAGATTTTCTTCTCTTTTGAATTCCTTGCTACATATTTAACTACAAAACTGCATTTAAAGTCGCTGAATAACTACTTAGAAGAAAAGTTCTCAGAATAGAACAGTAATCAAGGGTTTGTATATAGATCATACGTTGCGTGTCTCGAATTTACCCGCCGGGCACCGTGACGGCTGATGTCTTCGGAAGGTCCGAGGTCGGTCCGGTCTCTCGAAAGGAAATGTTGGAATACAACCTTACACCACATAAGGCCGGTTCTCGATCCCAGTCAGATGCTATCATACTTTTTGTCTACAAAGCTGAAGCAGATTATCTTTCTCTTGGTCATGCTCAATGCTCTGGTCTTGTCGTCCATCATCTCATTGCTGAATAGCATCTTTGACATGCAGTAAGGCTAATAGGAAGCTAAGAGGCAATTGCAGTTGTCGTCCTTCATTCAACGTTTCATTTAAAACACAGAGGTTATTCATTGTTAGGATAATGATTGTAATTGTTATTCTTTATTTAACGTTCCTTTTAAACAACAGAGGCTATTCATAGACGATAAGATGATAATTGTAATTGTAATTCTTTATTTAACGTTCCTTTTAAACTACAGAGGCTATTCATAGACGATAAGATGATAATTGTAATTGTAATTCTTTATTTAACGTTCCTTTTAAACAACAGAGGCTATTCATAGACGATAAGATGATAATTGTAATTGTAATTCTTTATTTAACGTTCCTTTTAAACTACAGAGGCTATTCATAGACGATAAGATGATAATTGTAATTGTAATTCTTTATTTAACGTTCCTTTTAAACTACAGAGGCTATTCATAGACGATAAGATGATAATTGTAATTGTAATTCTTTATTCAACGTTCCTTTTAAACTACAGAGGCTATTCATAGACGATAAGATGATAATTGTAATTGTAATTCTTTATTTAACGTTCCTTTTAAACTACAGAGGCTATTCACAGACGATAAGATGATAATTGTAATTGTAATTCTTTATTTAACGTTCCTTTTAAACTACAGAGGCTATTCATAGACGATAAGGTGATAATTGTAATTCTTTATTTAACGTTCCTTTTAAACTACAGATGCCATTCATAGACGATAAGATGATAATTGTAATTGTAGTTTTTTATTTAACTTTCCTTTTAAACTACAGAGGCTATTCATAGACGATAAGATGATAATTGTAATTGTAATTCTTTATTTAACGTTCCTTTTAAACTACAGAGGCTATTCATAGACGATAAGATGATAATTGTAATTGTAATTCTTTATTTAACATTCCTTTTAAACTACAGATGCTATTCATAGACGATAAGATGATAATTGTAATTGTAGTTTTTTATTTAACGTTCCTTTTAAACTACAGAGGTTATTCATAGACGATAAGATGATAATTATAATTGTAATTCTTTATTTCGCCTCCTTTTTCTATTCATAGGCGATAAGTTGATAATTTTAATTGCGATTGTTTATTTAACGATCCTTTTAAACTATAGAGGCTATTCAGAAAGTCCAGGACGAGTTATAATCGTTCTTATTTACAAGTCTATTTATTGACTCTATTGAAAAACAAGACCTATTTACAGACTTTAAGTCGGTTAAGATGATAGTTGTAAATCTTGAGAGGTAATGAGTCTGTGGGGATAGTTAATATTCCTGAAGCTTATAAATAAACACTCTTACATTTACTTCGTCTGCTATAAATTTCATTATCTGCCGAGAATCGAACCTCTGTCTCTTTCGCGAGAAGTCAAGTAATGGGCAGTACCGGTGTATGAAGACCAACATGGTCAAATAAAGAATCATCTCACGCACTCCTCGAGACGTCACAATAAACCTTGTGCCTCAAGTGTCGTGCATACAAACATATTGTAACTAATGCCGCTTAGGAAGAATGCATGCTGTTTGTCTGAGAGGAAGATCTTCAAGTCTGCGTGCATGTGGGAATCCTGGGGTGGGCGGTTTTAATGGCCAGGAGATGCGCTATTATTTACTTTGTAAGTTTTCGTTCAACGACAATATTGTGAGTTGCAGACGTCAGTCAGCATTTTTATAAATGTGTACACAGTCTATTGATATATTGGTGTCACAGATGTAGAAAAGGCCTGTGATTTAGCCAAAACTGAACCTTCAACACCTGTCATTGAGTTCGAGCCCTTCATCGGTCTTCCCACTAGCCTTACCAGGCACAAAAAAGTCTGTGCTGTATGAGGGATACACCAACACGTAGAATACGTCACCCGGTTTCAGGAATGAAATTACAGTTGTATTGAACAAATCAAGCTTTCAGTTATCACTCCCTGTAAAGTTGATTTGAATAATTTCGAGGGAAAAATTGTTCCGGGACCGGGTACCGAACCCCAGACACTTGGTTAAACGTACCAACGCTCTACCAACTGAGCTACCCGGGAACTCTACCAGACTCCAGGGATTTATATCTGAAAGCTGGATTTGCATAATATATATGTCACTGTTCGTTGATAGAAAACCACAATTTAAGTCACACAAAGTTGGTGTGCAGTCATTGTTGGTTGCTTGACGGTTGTCAGCCCACTTTGAGTTCTGTGGATATAGAGGAAAAAATTGGATCGGTGTCTTGTACAGTTCCTGAGTAGCTCAGTCGGTAGAGCGTTGGTACGTTTAACCAAGGGTCCCGGGTTCGATACCCGGCCCCGGAACAATTTTTCCCTCGAAATTATACAGTTGTATTGGTTTGAATGTTTTATTTTTGTTTCGGTTTACAAGTTAAGAGTATGGGTCTATGATCAGAGAAGTACAGTATATAATGAAGGGCATGCAATATAGAGGGTGATTCACGAGGATTTACCGTCCTTTACGGAGCTTATTTACGAAGATATTCTGAGCCAAAAATATCATATAAACATTTGTCCTAATATCAATATTTTCAGAGTTACACTAATTTGAAATTGTTTAGTTTAGCCTTAAGGGTAAAAGAATGCACTATTCAAAAGTATCAATTCTTTAATTAGCTAGTATTCTGAAGCTAAAAATGTGTTCTAAATTCCATAGTTTCTTCGACAGATTTTTTTTCCCCGATTTTTTAACTACAAAATTACATTTTCTTACGCATTTATCACAATTGTTACAAATCACGCCACTCTTGTAAATTCTTTAAGATGTACAGTAGTGGCAAGAACAACCGGACCGACCCTTGTAGCTGATTTCAGTCTTGTTCACTCCAAAGCACGATAGACTGTAACTAAGACTTTCTTGGTTCGAATCCTGCCTGGGTAGGAAACTTTTTTTCGTTCCTTATTCAAATTTATTCCCACTACTTTTCGATTGCAGCGATTATTTTAATACTTAATTAACTTATTATTCCCAGAACATGAATTTTATCAGAAATCTCTGGTGAACAAGGCTCTGAAATCAGCTACAAGGGTCGGTCCTGTTTTTTTTGCCATTACTGTACATTCCCCGTATTAGGCTACTATTGGTTTTAGACATGCTGTGTTTCCATCCATGACCTTTCTTTCCCAAACTGACAAGCAAACATTGTCATGGGGGCAAATAAAAAAGTTATATTTTTTCTACGCAATTACGAGGACCGTCCAGAAATAAGTTTTCGAAGGGCCGTTTACAGAAAGAAAACACAGTTTTATGGAAATACTTATTGAAAGAGATACAGCAATTGTTGAGACATTTTTCATACCATAGGATGAATTTTGTATCCCTGATTATGAGTCGTAGACTGTGCCGCCTGGGATCGGCACCAGTGTGTTACAGTCGTCTGCACCTCTCTGTTGACCCCACGGTATGACAAATGTCTGAATTCCGGTGAGGAATATGTAGGAAAAATAGCTCAACAATTGCTGTATCTGTTGCAGTAAATCTTTCCATGAAATTATGTTTTCTTTCTGTAAACTGCCGATGAAGTTACAGGAGAATGGAGAAAGTTACACAACGCAGAACTGTACGCGTTGAATTCTTCACCTGACATAATTAGGAACATTAAATCAAGACGTTTGAGATGGGCAGGGTATGTAGCACGTATGGGCGAATGCAGAAATGCATATAGAATGTTAGTTGGGAGGCAGGAGGGAAAAAGACCTTTGGGGAGGCCGAGATGTAGATGGTAGGATAATATTAAAATGGATTTGAGGGAGATGGGATATGATGATAGAGACTGGATTAATCTTGCATAGGATAGGGACCGATGGCGGGCTTATGTGAGGGCGGCAATGAACCTCCGGATTCCTTAAGTCAGTAAGTAAGTAAACTGCCTTAGGAAAACTTACTTTCTGGACGTCCTCGTATTGGCGCTCGAGAGGCCAAAACTTGGACAAGCAGTTGTTTTGACAGTATTAACATAGTGGAAGAATATATCAGTCCCCTAACTGCCCATTGTGCAACTCAAACCAAGAAATGGATTCGGAACACCTCAAAATCTGTGCTTCAGTGGCTGACCATGACAATACTTACTTACTGGCTTTTAAGGAACCCGGAGGTTCATTGCCGCCCTCACATAAGCCCGCCATTGGTCCCTATCCGAGCAAGATTAATCCAGTCTCTATCATCATATCCCACCTCCCTCAAATCCATTTTAATATTATCTTCCCTTCTACGTCTTTGCCTCCTCAAAGGTCTTTTTCCCTCCGGCCTCCCAACTAACACTCTATATGCATTTCTGGATTCGCCCATACGTGCTACATGCCCTGCCCATCTCAAACGTCTGGATTTAATGTTCCTAATTATGTTAGGTGAAGAATACAATGCGTGCAGTTCTGTGTTGTGTAACTTTCTCCATTCTCCCATAACTTCATCCCTCTTAGCCCCAAATATTTTCCTAAGAACCTTATTCTCAAACACCCTTAATCTCTGTTCCTCTCTCAAAAGTGAGAGTCCAAGTTTCACAGCCATATAGAACAACCGGTAATATAACTGTTTTATAAATTCTAACTTTCAGATTTTTTGACAGCAGACTGGATGACAAAAGCTTCTCAACCGAATAATAATAGGCATTTCCTATATTTAGTCTGCGTTTAATTTCCTCCCGAGTGTCATTTATATTTGTTACTGTTGCTCCAAGATATTTGAATTTTTGCACCTCTTCGAAGGATAAATCTTCAATTTTTATAGTTCCATGACCATGACAATGTCTTTAAAAAATATTGGAGTGTAGGAGGTCAAATGACTTTATTGTCAAACTAGCCGTACCCATGCGCTCCGCTGCATCCGTTAGAAATAAATATAAAGTAATTACATAATTAAAATAGGGCATTTGATCCAGGGAACATTCGTGTTTGATAGAAGGATAAATCGTTTATTATGTTACTTAATTTAAATTGTATTTGCATAATTAAAATGCGATCATTTTGATCCAAAGACCACTCATTTGGTCATAAAAATTATTTTAGGAAATACAGGAAACGAATGTACAGAATAGCCTATCAAGTTTTCTGTGCATAAGAAGCTATTTTAATCTTACCTGTCCTCGATTCACTCAGAAGTTACTGTAATAACATTATAGCATTATGTCCATCTAGAGAAACTACACTTTCCAATGGTGAAATAATAATTAATTATACAAATCGGTTAATTTAGCTTCCGATATTACTTCATACAAACATAGAGACATCTGTAGGCTATCTTTCATAGCTTTCGATTGTTGCTGTCCAAGGCCCCTTATAGACGAAGTCATTTGTTTTTTAATTCATTACACGGCCTTAGATGGCAGTTATTTTAATTTTAAAACTCATTTATCTCATTAAATATCAGTCCTATCAAAATTTTTCAAGGAATAAAACTTATCGGAAATTATTGTTAAAGAAACTTTTGTTATGTAACATTTTTGACAAAAATCAATAATAAGGGAGATATTTTGATTTATTTAATTGAGGTCCCCTTACAACCCCCCCCCTTTTAAATAATGTATTTTGAGTGCCATATAGCCTAAAATCTAAGTTACAACGAACTTAATTTATATTCCAATTTTCATCGAAATCCGTTCAGCCATTATCGCGTGAAGAGGTGACAGACAGACATACAAACAAAAATTTCAAAAAAGCGATTTTCTGTTTCAGGGTGGTTAATTGTATATGTTAGGACCAATTATTTTTGGAAAATCGAAAATTACCAGAAAAATTTCGGCTACAGATTTATTATTAGTATAGATACCTGGAATTAAGAAAAAAAAAGAACAACATAGTACAAGAAAAAAATTCACTTTTTTTACTGCCCCCATGAGAACTTTTGCTTGTGATAGATGAATTAAGTCCACACCTGTGGAGTAACGATTAGCACGTCTAGCCGCGAAACCCGGTGGCCCGGGTTCGATTCCTGGTCGGGGCAAGTTACCTGGTTGAAGTTTTTTCCGGGGTTTTCCCTCAACCCAATATGAGCAAATGCTGGGTAACTTTCGGTGTTGGACCTCGGACTCATTTCACCGGCATTATCACCTTCATCTCATTCAGACGCTAAATAACCTAAGCTGTTGATAAAGCGTCGTAAAATAACCTACTGAAATGAAAAATAAAAATAGATGAATTAATTATCTTGTAAGTTATGTTCGGACAATCGACGAAATGGACACATGGTAACGCTTGAATTAGTTTCGCGCATGACGGTTGTTGTCGCTGTTTTGGGAGTGGTGTCGAGTTTCACGTGTCTGTTGATTGGGGGCGTGTAATAGTCATACTGGTTCTCCAAACCGTGGCCCGCATAGCCTCGGGGCCTCGCGAGACGTCTTCGGGGACTGGTGGAATCTTCACCAGCGCGCTCTCTGCAAGTGGCAATGACCTGCAGTCTGGCATCTCATTGCCAGCAGCTGACTTATTTGGCGGTGCCATCCTGTTCGCACTCGTGTCGGATATTCCGCAGGCAATATGTCGCCACGCTCTTATATCAGGAGAAACGTGATTGATTTAATTGTACCACTTTGAGAGAATGATAAAGAAATGAAGTTTCAATTTACTTTCCTTACCGTGTTCTATAATTTAAGGGGAGAGGATGGTATTTTTTAAAACTTTTTTCCTATTTGGTGTAAAATATTAATTTTTTGTATGTAGAGAGCTCATAGCTGTGGCAGCTCAATCAAATAATAGTAATATGCGTTACAAGAGCGGTATGTTGAAGTTTTCATGTTCCAGGAAAAGATTGAAAAAGCGAAACGTAGTTGAGCTTTTTTAATTTCCGAGAACACGAAAACAAACATACCACTCGTGTATCGTACATTATTTTGTGCTAAGATCGTTTATTACATACCTGAAAGACGAATTTCTAATTAGTTGCAATGAAATCTCCATGTTGGTTTCTGTTTAATGACGGCAACTTCGGAAAACCAAAATATCTTTCTTCAACATTATTGCTATAAAATGTTTTCTGTGTTTACTATACTCCAGCAGGCCGTGATATACGTCTGTCTTCCCCCCCCCCCCCAGTCTATAAATGCGAACCTAAAACAAACGGTAAGGTTATGTAATGATTTATTTTTCATTTTAATAGTTTAACAATATTATTTATATAACATATTGCAGTAATAACATCGGCATCTGGAATCTTGTTGATTTTTTCACGGCTTCCTTAATGTTACTTGTATCAGGAATGCAATAAGTTTCGTGGAGTAGTAGACTTTACTTAATTTTTGCAAATATGTAAAAACAATAATTAACATTGCAATTTAGGTGAAATTGCAGTGGTAAGTTTCCAATTTATAATTATTACTATGTTAAACGTCTCTAAAAATAATATGTTAAAAGCCTAAAGCAGTAAAATGAATGTCGCGCTTAAGCGGTAAGAAGAGGGAAATTGTTATGTGTGTTAGGTTGGGAATACTGAATGTGGTATTTCACACTTACCGCGTATTGGTTCTGTGCGGAAAACAAGCAAATACGCACGATCTCGCACAAAAATATTTTGAAAAAAAAAAAAATTATTTGAGGACCCAAATTTGAAAAAATGTACCCAATGCAGGATTGTACTAAAACCGATATATCTAAACCGTTTTTAAAGATAGATTCAAACAGTTTTTTGCAATATATTTGCAAAAGCATGTTCTACAAACTGTCTGTAACAGAATTTTGATATTAGTCCCTACGTTTATAAAATAAACAATTAAAATTTGATAACAATTTTCTGATTTCCTTTCTTGAAAACAAACGGACGTATTTTTAAAATGAAATCATTTAACAGAATTCTGTTACAGAGAAAAGTTTCCTAATAGTCTAAAGAATGTGTGTTCTAAATTTCATTCATGTATCTTTAATAGTTCAGAAATTATATCCATTTTTGTCTGGCAATGTAGCAAAAAAAATTAAGTTACTGGAAACCGATAAAAGCGGGCGTGTGATTTAAAAATCCATAACGCAGGAAGTTTAAAAATGGTGACTCAACATCCGATAAGGGCACAAATACCCACAAAATGTTATGCAATACATTCCACACATATCAAAGGGTATTTTAAAGATTTTTTTTTCGAAAATTTAATTTACCGGAAACAACAATGAAAGTGGGCGAGTGATTGAAAAATCCATAACGCAGGAAGTTTAAAAATGGCGACTCAACATCCGATAAGGGCACAAATACCCACAAAATGTTATGCTATGCATTCCACACATATCACAGGGTATTTTAAAGATTGTAATCTTTTGAAAATTTACTAATTTTTACCAAAAAATACCATCCCCTCCCCTTAAAATAAAAAATTCCTGAAGATTGTCTCGTAACGAACTTCGAACTTTGGTTTTTTCATTCATTCATAGTTTTCATGTCTTTCACTGCAAACCCAGCGTTCTTCAGTTTATCCTTTTTTTTTCTTCCTCTAGTCTTCGCATATAATCCACATACCTTTATGTCATCTATCGTCTGATACCTACTTCTGCCCCGAACTTTTCCCCCGTTCACCATTCCTTCCAGTGCATCCTTCAGTAGGCACTTCCTTCTCAGCCATTGACCCAGCCAATTCTGTTTCCTCTTCCTGATCAGTTTCAGCATCATTCTTTCTTCACCCACCCTTCCCAACACAGTTTAATTTCTTATTCTGTCTGTCCAGTTCATACGTTCCATTCTTCTCACATACCCACATTTCAAATGCTTCTAGTCGTTTCTCTTCACTTCGTCGAAATGTCCATGTTTCTGTCCAGTAAAATGCCACACTCCACACAAAGCACTTCACTAGTCTCTTTCTTAGTTATTTTTCCAGAGGTTCACAGAAGATGCTCTTTTTCATATTAAAAGCTTCCTTTGTCATTGCTATCCTCCTTTTGACTTCCTGGCAGCAGCTCATGTTACTGCTTATAGTACACCCCAAGTATTTGAAGCTGTCCACTTGCTCTACTGCCTCATTTAGAATTAGTAAGTTTATCTTCTTTATTTTTCTTCCTATGACCATGGTCTTCGTCTTGTTTGCATTTATCTTCATCCCATACTGCTCACAGCTGTCATTTAGCTCCAGTAGCATATCCCTTAGTATTATCTCCTCTTCTGCTAACATCGCCATATCATGAGGAAATCTTATGATCTTTATACTTCTTCCTCCTACTATCACCACTCCCATGTTCTGAAAACAGTTCTTCACTAAATCTCCCAAATAGATGTTGAACAAGGTATGTAATAAAGAGCATCCTTGTCGAACTCCTCTCCCTATTTCACTTCCTTCTGATTTTTCTTCTCCTGTGGTAGTAATATTAAATTATTTGGGTATTTTTTAGACCATTTCCCAGTATTGCAGTTATGCCGTTTTTTGCACATAATTGTGTATAATCAATGTCGCCAACGTAACAAACAACAAAGTAGTGCTAATATTATGTAATAATCCTCTAAATGCTAAATTCAGTAGGAAGCGTTGGTTAATATGACGAAGGTTAGGTTTGGTTTGTTAAGGTTTCTAGAGCTTGTTCTCATTCCAATAATATGATAACAAATAATAATGCTAAATGAAGTATAGGAAT
The DNA here is from genome assembly GCF_040183065.1 of Periplaneta americana. Classification (NCBI taxonomy): domain Eukaryota; kingdom Metazoa; phylum Arthropoda; class Insecta; order Blattodea; family Blattidae; genus Periplaneta; species Periplaneta americana. Next base: position 5,436,782 of record NC_091117.1, read on the forward strand.
TTTTCCCATGGCCTATATTAATTTGAAACTGACATGGTATAGTTGCTTCTGTCGGATGTCAATGGGAAATGGTCTAAAGTTTCTTCAATTATTTTGTTATTGTTATGACGTGAAACGTGTGCGTTCGAGGAACAAGAGAGAAAAATTATTGTGAAGTTCTGATATAGGTTTACTTACTTACTTACAAATGGCTTTTAAGGAACCCGAAGGTTCATTGTCGCCCTCACATAAGCCCGCCAGCGGTCCCTATCCTGAGCAAGATTAATCCAGTCTCTATCATCATACCCCACCTCCCTCAAATCCATTTTAATATTATCCTCCCATCTACGTCTCGGCCTCCCTAAAGGTCTTTTTCCCTCCGGTCTCCCAACTAACACTCTATATGCATTTCTGGATTCGCCGATACGTGCTACATGCCCTGCCCATCTCAAACGTCTGGATTTAATGTTCCTAATTATGTCAGGTGAAGAATACAATGCGTGCAGTTCTGTGTTGTGTAACTTTCTCCATTCTCCTGTAACTTCATCCCGCTTAGCCCCAAATATTTTCCTTAGCACCTTATTCTCAAACACCCTGAACCTATGTTCCTCTCTCAGAGTGAGAGTCCAAGTTTCACAACCATACAGAAGAACCGGTAATATAACTGTTTTATAAATTCTAACTTTCAGATTTTTTGACAGCAGACTGGATGATAAGAGCTTCTCAACCGAATAATAACACGCATTTCCCTATTTATTCTGCGTTTAATTTCCTCCCGAGTGTCATTTATATTTGTTACTGTTGCTCCAAGATATTTGAATTTTTCCACCTCTTCGAAGGTAAATCTCCAATTTTTATATTTCCATTTCGTACAATATTCTGGTCACGAGACGTAATCATATACTTTGTCTTTTCGGGATTTACTTCCAAACCGATCGCTCTACTTGCTTCAAATAAAATTTCCGTGTTTTCCCTAATCGTTTGTGTATTTTCTCCTAATATATTCACGTCATCCGCATAGACAAGAAGCTGATGTAACCCGTTCAATTCCAAACCCTGCCTGTTATCCTGAACTTTCCTAATGGCATATTCTAGCGCGAAGTTAAAAAGTAAAGGTGATAGTGCATCTCCCTGCTTTAGCCCGCAGTGAATTGGAAAAGCATCAGATAGAAACTGACCTATACGGACTCTGCTGCATGTTTCACTGAGACACATTTTAATTAATCGAACTAGTTTCTTGGGAATACCAAATTCAATAAGAATATCATATAATACTTCCCTCTTAACCGAGTCATATGCCTTTTTGAAATCTATGAATAACTGATGTACTGTACCCTTATACTCCCATTTTTTCTCCTTTCAAATTTCGCGAGCGTTTTTATGAGTAACTTACCGAGGCACAGATGCATTATAGGGGCCAAACTCCTTATTGGTTGAAAGATATGAATGCTACTAGCGATACGTATTCTTGTTATAATCGACATAAAATATAGAATAACTCTTCTCGGGTTCTCAGCCAGGTGAGTTGGAGATTAGCTTCCAAGCTTTCGACGGCTAGCTCTGCCATCTTCTTCGTCCCTGAAGAAGATGGCAGAGCTAGCCGTCGAAAGCTTGGAAGCTAATCTCCAACTCACCTGGCTGAGAACCCGAGAAGAGTTATTCTACATCAAACGCCGGGAAAGCCTCAAGTCATACATCGACATAAAATATGTTGCCAACTTATGAATTAACAGTCAATTTTACATTGTTGACTTGTAACCTACTTCAAAATGGAAATAACGGCAGTAATAGGAAAATATATTTTCCCTGGACCAAAAATATAATATAAAGTGACTAAAATCACATCAGTAGTAACAAACTGTTTAAATCTTTTTATTTAATATTCAATTTGGTAGCATTTAATGTTTATCGAATATCGAATGCTAAAAACTCTAATCGAACCATTACTTCCGGTGACCTTTTTTTTGCGTATAATGTGTGATGGGTGGCCCCTATAAGGCATCTGTTCCCTTACCGATTCTAAGTTATAAAAGTCACAAAGCAATTTAAATGAAATGAATTATAGCAAAACCGCTTTCCTTGTCAAATATAGTAAGTTGTCATCAACGAATTATGCGTTCATTAATTTTACACTCGATTTATATAAGCCAACTGTTTATTATTTATTTATTTGTACTTACATTCTCGGATTATTATCTCTTTCATGGTCAGAGGGCTTCAGCACGCCGTTCAATGTCACTAGAGCATTAAATATTTATGAACTGAATGAATTAATTTTGATTAATATGGCGTCTCGGGCAACAATGACTAATGACAGCTTCCCTAAACGAATTCTCCCGAACGAGCACGATTTAATACGGTCTGTTTGAACCTTCTTCCAATCACAATCGAGCTTTGCTTATGACGTCAGATTTTCAAATTTTGGAGCGTTTTTTCTCGTTACTACAGATGCGTCAGCTTATTTTAATGTCGTGATAACCACACCTAATGTCGGCGGCATATGGAGACGCTTCAAGTGTTCTGAAAGAAGCAAGTTGTAGCGCCGCGGGAAGGGAAAACTGGTGCATTCACACGAATCAAGACGGGGCACCCAACTGTGACAACTAGCAACCAGCTAGTTAACTAGGTACTGGAATATGCAGTTCGAGCACCGTTACTTCAGCGGGCAGAGCATCGCGTTTCCACGGGTTCAGATCCCGGCAAGTGCATAGTTTTATCGGAATCAGCTCTGTTTCTTCTGTCAACATTCTATCTTTTTTCTGTAATTCATAAACGTTGTAGGGGAGTAGTGGGTACAGTGAGACACAAAATATTAAGACATATATATGCAAGTGATAATTCAAGTATTTTTAAAATCAAGTGCAACAGAAATAGACATTAAAACATGGAATACAATAATACATAAACAAAAATGTTAATAGATAAAGGACATAATATACAATGCGTGTTTGTCAAAAAAATGCAAATGTCTCACTGTTCCCATTCAGGAGGGTACAGTGAGACACCACAGTGTCTATTAACGGACATTCAAATAATGTACATTTATTTCAGAAGAAAGGAAAGCTTGCTGTCTCTTTATCTTGACATGTTCTGTAGACTTATTTAGAATCATTTTGATGTCTGACTTCGAAACCATTGAAACATCTGGAACATTTGGAAAAGTGAATTTTCCATGACATTTCAAACTTCTGCGAAAAAATGAAATGAATTTTTGGTGACAACAAAGCTTATAATTATAAAAATTTAATGTAATTCTTTATTATTTTTTAACATTTTCTAAAATTTTGTGAATAATTTTTTATTTATGAAACCATTAAAATGTAATGTACCCATTATTTTAAGCTACAGTTCCTAAATTGGTTACTAGTATGTTCATTTTTAATGTTAGTTACTGGTAAATGTAATATAATTACAGTTTGTTTTTGCAAATCATTGGTACATGGGAACAGTGAGACGTCTCAGTGTACCCTTCAATGGCATGTCTCACTGTTCCCTTTATGCATAGTTAATTTAAAAATGACGCCATCACTTCAAAATTAAAACAAGAAAGACGAAACTTTGCCAAACACAATCTCAAATACTATAGTATTAGGTAACAAAACATTCATATCTATATCTCATTTGTATATCCAACATAACCTTCATTAAACACAAGCCAGAATTTTACTTCTAGAGTGAAAAATTACGAATTATTTTTTCAACAATCACCTTTATAACTAGAACCAAATCGAGTATGAAAATACTGTTACTTTACACATGGAACATACAACTCCACTGTTACCAACATCTCAACATCAAAACTTACTATCTAATAAAAATGTCTCACTGTTCTCCCTGTCTTACTGTACCCACTTCTCCCCTACTCAGCGTTGTAGTAGCAAAAGAAAATTGATGCACCATACCATCCTCCCTACGAGACCATCCATGCTGTTCTTAAGATACTTGTTCATTGGGAACATTTTGTATATAAGAACTTGTGCTCCGAACATGTTCTGGATGGTATAGGACATGTCCCTGTATGTATCATACAAATTAAGAGTTCTATGTACAGTAGTGCAGCGATATTTTACTACTTAATTAACTTATTATTCCCAGAACATGAATTTTACCACCAATCGAAAAATATTGGGAATAAATCTGAATAAGGAACAAAAAAAAAAAAAAGTTTTCTCCCCAGGCAGGATTCGAACCACGAAAGTCTTAGTTACCAGTCTATCGTGCTCTGGAGTGAACAAGGCTCTGAAATCAGCTACAAGGCTCGGTCCAGTTTTTTTTTTGCCACTACTGTATATACAGGGCTTTCATTTCAAAACTTTCCAGTTTAAATAACTACTTAAGTTGAATTTAATTTAAACAAAAAAAAAAAAAAAAAAAAAAAAAAAAACACGTCAATTTAGACATTGAGGGGGGGAATCTGAAACTAGGCTCAATTGCATTTTAGATTTCAAATGGCATCGCTATATTTTTATACTTAAATATGAAAGAGCATTCAATTGTTTATACACCTCATTCATTTGTTTTCACATCGTTTCTTTTCTATCGTCGCCTGTCAACCTGTATTTTTGTTATCAGTTAATTATAGGATGAAAAAAATAGCTTATTTTGTGTGATTTACTAAATTTAATCAATAAGGATGTTTTATGTTCTCTCTTGAAGGGTATACACCATTTTAAAATAATTTAATACACAAACACAACTATTACATGAAAAGCTCAATAAGTTTTTGTAGCTTTATTCTCTTCATCTTTAATCAACAATAACAACAATCCAGGAAAGGAAGAAAAACGTAACAGGAAATTCATGTAACCCCCATAATTACGTCAAACGTTTTTGCTGTACGTGATTGTTATTGTGAGTATGGTTGGGATTGTAAGGATGTTTGGAATTTGAAATAAAAGTTTGATATTTCTTTTCATTTCTGTCTTCATACTCCCCGCATTTAAATTTAACAAGGCGGAGCCTTCTCGTTAACTCCTTCATAATCGCTTCCTCATTCCAGGAGGCCTAGTCTGCAGACAACAATGCAATTGATAGTCGAAACGATTCACACATCAATATGACGCCAGTCAGTTGTTTGAAATTGTAATGAATAATAATGTGTCATTATAGGGAATTGGATTCATTTGGAAATTAATACCACAGTTAAGTACTTCAGAATTAGACTGTGTCAAAGGAAGTATTTCTGTCTTTATAATCACCGTATTTATTAATCACCCCATTTATGCAGGAATAATAATTTTTATCGAATTAAGTTTAATATTTCATTAAGCTTGTACGCGGTAAAAAAATTCTGTTTATTTTCCAGCGCGAAATAAATAACTTTTGTGCGAGATCGTGCGTATTTGTTTGGTTTCCGCACAAAACCAATCCGCAGAAAGTCTAAAATTCCACATTCAGTATTCCCAACCTAACACACATAACAATTTCCCTCTTCTTACCGCTTAAGTGACATATTGATTTTACTGCTTTAGGCTTCTAACATATTATTTTTAGAGACGTTCAATATAGTAATAATTATAAATTGGAAACTTACGACTGCAATTTCACCTAAATTGCACTGTTAATTATTGTTTTTAAATATTTGAAAAAATTAAGTAAACTCTACAACTCCACTGAAGTTACTGCATTCGTGATGCAAGTAACATCAAGGAAGTCATGAAAAAATCAACAAGGCCGGCAAAATTAAACTTGCCGATGTTATTACTGCAATATGTTATATAAATAATATTGTTAGAATATTAAAATGAAAAATAAATCATTACATAACCTTACCGTTTGTTTTAAGTTCGCATTTATAGACTAGGGGAAAAAAAGACAGACGACCTGCTGGAGTATAGTAAACACAGAAAACATTTTAAAGCAACAATGTTGAAGATAGATATTTTTGTTTTGCAAATTTGCCGTCATTGAACAGAAACCAAGATGGAGATTTCATTGCAACTAATTAGAAATTCGTCTTTCAGGTATGTAATAAACGATCTTCGCACAAAATAATGTACGATACACGAGCGGTATGTTTTCTTTCAATTCTCGGAAATTAAAAAAGCTCAACTACGTTTCGCTTTTTCAAACATTTCCTCGAATATGAAAACTTCAGCATACCGCTCTTGTAACTCATATTTCTATTTTATTGTTTTTAAGCATCTAGCGACTTTTTTGTTTTCAACATCGAGTATATTTTATATATATATATTTTTTTTTTTTCACCGTATTCTACTATAAAATTTGTCTTTAAATTACATCTATTTTAATTTTTTTTGGAAGTTGTCTTCCAGGAACTGCACGTTCGTTTCGTTGCAGCCAAATTTATCCGAGCATCGGATGTTATTGTTGTGGCCCGACTGTGTAACTTGGATTCCATTAAGACAAACGAAACACGACATCCGCTATTATGCTATTTCACGCCTACTGCGAACATTTCTGTTTCCTTGACAACTGTGTGTGACGTTTATACTCCAGAAAGTGAAGAGCAGCTGTCCTGGCCAGCAATAACTCAGACTAAATTAGGTATCGTGCCAAAAAGGTGGGGCATTGATTTCTAACATGTTGTGAAATTTTAGTAGACAAAATTATTTTTAATCATCCTCCGAATAATATAATCTCTTGATCTTCTCTCGTTTTTTATTTATGTATTTAATTTCTTGTGGACGGATTTTGTTCGTATTTATTGTGTTGAATTTGTGGGAAATTTTGAAATAAATTATGAGACAGATCTATGATGCTCTGACCAACAACCTTATCGAAATTGGTATTTCAGTGCATTTGGAATGAGAAATCAGATCTTACTTTTTTGTGTCTGTAGACAGATTACACTGGTCTACAAAAAAAAAAAAAAAAATACTTTTTGTCTACTACTGAGTAAAATTTCAAGTGTTCTATATTGAAATTGATGCGCGGATTCCAGATCTGTAATCAGATTTATGATAGCACGTCAGGTTTTTGAGTTATGGGACTGTAGCTAATATTAATTCTAAATCTTACTATTTAGTACTGCAAAGTCTATATTCTTTGTAAATTGTTATACTGTATTATTTTAAATACATTATGAGAAGATATACATTTAGACCTACGTCAGCATTATAAAACATGTATGTAATGTCTACCTGTGATTCGGGTTCTGCATATTGCGGATAGATGGCAGGACTGTGACCCATTTTCTAGCTGTACACCACTTCGGCGGGCTGTACATGATGTGTATCTGTGGAGAGTTATATCGTGTACTAGGGTGTGTGTATGTGTATGTGTAGTGTCCGTAATGAGTGATGATGATGAAGATGAGGAAGGGAGAAGGGGAAACCTGGTGCCGGCACGTAGCCTACTCCTGTCGAATAGCACCAAGGGGGCCGCCAGACTTAACGTCCCCATCCGACGGACGAATCACTATCAACAGTGACACATGCCTTTTCATATGTACTGCGGAGAGATTTGTGACTTAACCCAGGCATATTGGTGCACAATCTAACGATTAGAAGTTGTGCACCGCCATCTCTCCTAGTCCAGAGGTAGAAATTTTACAAGAAAATTTTTAACTCTGCTGGCAATCGAACCTGGGCCGGCTAGTCTGGAGGCAAGCACGCTACCACAGAGCTAACTCGGACGCATTATGAAACAGTTAATAAAGAAATAATATCAAATTTGAGAATGGGTAGTTTGATATGGTCTATGAAGAAAGGGGTTGCTATGACAACAATGATGTATTAAATATTGTAGCATGGCAAATCGTTTCATAATATTAACTCTATGATACAAGTTATACCTTCTTAATAGAAGTCATGACGTTTTAGTTGACATGGTAACATTACTGCTTTGATATAATATTACTAGTGGCTTGTGCAGCAAATGCTGCAAACTAAGTTCATTAGACGTTCAAATAAAACATTTTCAGATTTATTTCCAATGAAGAATACCAGATATTTTGAAAGTTATTTGCTTCCGTAAAAATAAAACACACTCCCTCTGAATGTTTTTTTTATACCAAATACTTTTTCTTGAACCTATCCACCTTCAGTTTTTGAGTTTCAGCGCGAAAACGCAAGTAACAATGTCAGGACGATCAGTGCATTTTTTCATGTGGGAGTAAAGCAATAGGTATTTCGGGTCATTGTGGATTGTAGGTGAATGTTAAAAAAATGTCAGGTTTGCTATGCTTTCGAACAATAGACATAGCATCTTGGTATAGCTGCTGCATGTAGAGCTTGAAATGTAGAGGGTAAAATCATTTTATCCTGCTAAGAGGTCTTGCTGAAATGATCGGGAGAATACATAATTTTGTAGGTCTCTTATTTTATCAGTAAGTAATACCTTTTGGTCTTTCATTAGGAACTGTAATTTTTGCGCTCTCTCGAGCCAATACTGAAGAGAATGACGCATATAAATATCTACACCACACCGCCATTAAATATATAATAAAGACCCAACCCCACTTGATTGATAATTATAAAAATATTTGATTTTTAATAATATTATTTTATATATAAGTTTTGTAGTTTATATACTATATAGCCGCCACTCAGTAAATTACAGAAATGAAGATCTAATTTCATATATTCTCTATATCTACTTAGCCTATATAATACCAAAACGTTTCACTTTCATATCATCAATATAGCATTAATATGTATAATTAATGAAAAATAGTCATTTCTAATGGTAATAATATCATCAAAACATCTCATTCAATTTTGGTAGATTTTAATATCCAATACACAGCTATACTCAGAAAATTATACACTGCAGAATCAGTTTTTAATAACCAATTGAATTTGAGCTCTAAATATGTTAGAAATCGTGCAGGTCATGACCATCGTGTAATAGCCTATTGTTTATTGTAGTGTGTGTTTTGTTTTATACTGAAATGCAGTTAGTTCTCAAAACTTACGAAAGATAGATTTTGGAAAATAGGAAAATTATGTAGGAAAACTAACGCTTCACTGAAAGTTACTATTTCTGTGAAAATCCTCGGACGCTAAGGTTCAAAATGATGAGTCATTCATTAACATCCGTTCAGCCGTTTTCCCGTAATTTCCATTACCAGTTCAAATTACATACATGTGATATATTGTGAACGATTTTCACTAACGACAAGCACTCTTTATAATGCTGAACTATAAAAAAATATCTTATTTAAAGAAACTTTCGACTGTAGAAGTAATTCAGTTTGAACTGTGATACAACCAGAAGCGCTGCCCAGAGTACAGCTGCGTAATTTAACACACGGCTGGAGCTTTGTATACGCACATTGCAGTAAGTAATTTACGCAATTACATCAATAGTGGTCGTTATTCTAACTGTACAATGTAGCTACACGATCTGTGATAATTTATAGGCCTATGCTTTCTTGTTTTCCGTTTGTAATGGTAGGCAAGTTACCAACATTCCGACCCGCATTGCGCTGCTTTTGTTGAACAAATGCTCTCCTAAGAAAATGTAAGAAATTCCCCGTGCTGAATCTTAGAACGTGATGGCACCGGATGTCTGTAGCAGAGGAAATAGTGAACCAGTTTCTGGCCTTACAATGCTTCTGGGTGTTTACATTTTCCGGAAAGAAGTGCAGGTCGACTGAGTTTTAATTACCGGCTGGAATAATGTCAAGTTCTTCGTTTTTTCGTACTTTCTCATGACAGGAAGTAGCCTACAGAATAACGTTTTTGTTACTGTATAAAAGAATTCATCTCCAGGATTTGATTGAAAAATACATGGACCCGTTACTAGGCAGATGACTGGTACGGTCATTAAGCAAAATTGTTTGTCTTGGTCTGAAAACCACTTTTCTACAGTAGGACTTAAATTTTACAAGTTGATTCTATGAAAACGTCTTTCCTTTTAATGTTTCTTTTCAGGTGATAGTCCATAAATCTAGCGAATATGGTGGATGCTGAATCAATTCAGAGCCAGCTTCATCAGTTTTCTGCAACGCAATCAGAGACTTCTGAAGGGGTGCATTGCCTTGCAAGAACAGCACGCCGTTGGAAATTCTACCACGATGTTTGTCCACAATTTTCTTCCCAAGCCTAATTAGTAATAATTAAGAATAATACACTTTTGTTACAATTTTACTTGTTCTAAGTACTTTGTTCTAATACTTTCGTCAATAAATAAATAAATAAATAAATAAATAAATAAATAAATAAATAAATAAATAAATAAATAAATAATTAAATAAATAATTAAATAAATAAATAAATAAATAAGTAAATAAGTAAATGAATAAATGAGTAAATAAATAAATGAGTAAATACATAAATAAATGAGTTAATACATAAATAAATGAGTTAATACATAAATAAATAAGTAACTAAATAGTAAATACATAAATAAATAAGTAAATAAATAAATGAGTAAATACATAAATAAATAAGTAAATAAATAAATGAGTAAATAGAGAAATGAGTAAATACATAAATAAATAAGTAAATAAATAAATGAGTAAATAAAGAAATGTAAATAAATAAATGAGTAAATAAATAAATAAATGAGTAAGTAAATACATAAATAAATAAGTAAATAAATAAATGAGTAAATACATAAATAAATAAGTAAATAAATAAATGAGTAAATAAAGAAATGTAAATAAATAAATGAGTAAATAAATAAATAAATGGGTAAGTAAATACATAAATAAATAAGTAAATAAATAAATGAGTAAATACATAAATAAATAAGTAAATAAATAAATGAGTAAATACATAAATAAATAAGTAAATAAATGAGTAAATAAATAAATGAGTAAATACATAAATAAATAAGTAAATAAATAAATGAGTAAATACATAAATAAATAAGTAAATAAATAAATGAGTAAATAAATAAATGAGTAAATACATAAATAAATAAGTAAATACATAAATAAATAAGTAAATAAATAAATAAATGAGTAAATAAATAAATGAGTAAATACATAAATAAATGAGTAAATAAATAAATAAATGAGTAAATACATAAATAAATAAGTAAATAAATGAGTAAATACATAAATAAATGAGTAAATTAATAAATGAGTAAATACATAAATAAATAAGTAAATAAATAAATGAGTAAATACATAAATAAATAAGTAAATAAATGAGTAAATAAATAAATGAGTAAATACATAAATAAATAAGTAAATAAATAAATGAGTAAATACATAAATAAATAAGTAAATAAATAAATGAGTAAATAAATAAATGAGTAAATACATAAATAAATAAGTAAATACATAAATAAATAAGTAAATAAATAAATAAATGAGTAAATAAATAAATGAGTAAATACATAAATAAATGAGTAAATAAATAAATAAATGAGTAAATACATAAATAAATAAGTAAATAAATGAGTAAATACATAAATAAATGAGTAAATTAATAAATGAGTAAATACATAAATGAGTAAATACATAAATGAGTAAATACATAAATGAGTAAATACATAAATGAGTAAATAAATGAGTAAATAAATAAATGGATAAATAAATAAATGAGTAAATAAATAAATAAGTAAATAAATAAATGAGTAAATAAATAAATGAGTAAATACATAAATAAATGAGTAAATAAATAAATGAGTAAATACATAAATAAATGAGTAAATACATAAATAAATGAGTAAATACATAAATAAATGAGTAAATACATAAATAAATTAGTAAATAAATAAATGAGTACATACATAAATAAATAAGTAAATAAATGAGTAAATACATAAATAAATGAGTAAATAAATAAATGAGTAAATACATAAATGAGTAAATACATAAATGAGTAAATAAATGAGTAAATAAATAAATGGATAAATAAATAAATGAGTAAATAAATAAATAAGTAAATAAATAAATGAGTAAATAAATAAATGAGTAAATAAATAAATGAGTAAATAAATAAATAAATGAGTAAATAAATAAATAAATGAGTAAATAAATAAATAAATGAGTAAATACATAAATAAATGAGTAAATACATAAATAAATGAGTAAATACATAAATAAATAAGTAAATAAATAAATGAGTAAATACATAAATAAATAAGTAAATAAATAAATGAGTAAATAAATAAATGAGTAAATAAATAAATAAGTATATAAATGAGTAAATACATAAATGGGTAAATAAATAAAGGAGTAAATAAATAAATGGATAAATAAATGAGTAAATAAGTAAATATCTGAGTAAATAAATAAATACACGAATAAATGCCGAATTTTGAACGCGAAATTTGTTTGGGCGGGCGGAACCAGAGTGTTTCCATTAATTTAATTCTGCTCTTATTTCTGGACCGTAATGCTGCAACACGATAATGCATGCCCGCTCTCGGCTAACATGACGAAAGCAGCTATCAATGAGCTTGGTTGGGATGTGATTCCACATACCCTATATTCTCCCGATCTTGCGCCCTCAGATTTCCACCTTTTCCGTTCTCTACCCTACAGTAAAGTCCTTTGACAAGGAAGGTGCTTTACAAACTTGGCTTGACGACTTCTGTAACTCCAAACCAGCAAATTTCTTCAGATGCGAATTCGAAAAACTACCCCAACTCATAGACAATAATTATAAGAGAATTTATTAGGCCTACTGATAAATTTCTGTCTTCTATTATTCATCTCAAATAAAAAATTTTGTCAGCGAAAAAACGCTATGAACTTTTGTGCGAGATCGTGCGTATTTGCTTGTTTTCCGCACAGAACCAATACGCGGTAAGTGTGAAATACCACATTCAGTATTCCCAACCTAACACACATAACAATTTCCCTCTTCTTACCGCTTAAGCGCGACATTCATTTTACTGCTTTAGGCTTTTAACATATTATTTTTAGAGACGTTTAACATAGTAATAATTATAAATTGGAAACTTACCACTGCAATTTCACCTAAATTGTACTGTTAATTATTGTTTCTAAATATTTGCAAATATTAAGTAAAGTCTACTACTCCACGAAACTTATTGCATTCCTGATACAAGTAACATTAAGGAAGCCGTGAAAAAATCAACGAGATTCCAGATGCCGATGTTATTATTGCAATATGTTATATAAATAATATTGTTAAAATATTAAAATGAAAAATAAATCATTACATAACCTTACCGTTTGTTTTAAGTTCTCATTTATAGACTGGGGGAAAAAAAGACAGACGTATATCACGGCCTGGTGGAGTATAGTAAACACAGAAAACATTTTACAGCAACAATGTTGAAGAAAGATATTTTGGTGTTCCGAAGTTGGCGTCATTAAACAGAGACCAACATGGAGATTTCATTGCAACTAATTAGAAATTCGTCTTTCAGGTATGTAATAAACTATCTTCGCACAAAATAATGTACAATACACGAGCTGTATGTTTGTTTTCATGTTCTCGGAAATTAAAAAAGCTCAACTACGTTTCGCTTTTTCAGTCTTTTCCTCGACCATGAAAACGTCAACATACCGCTCTTGTAACGTATATTACTATTGTATCAAACCGAGACCTTTATTTTTTTAAACAGAAGTTTCACACCTAACGTTGCGTTGAAATCTCCTATGTCGATTATAGAATGTGATTTTATAGTAGTACGCAATACAAATTATAAATAGGCCTATTGCGACACTAGTAATTGTTACTGAATGGTTGATAGAGTTATATACGTAGTAGAATAGTGCTCCCTGAGCACGAGTATGTAACTTACTCTTTCTGGAAGTGCTAGAGTGACTATTATATGAAAAACAATATGTACTTTTGTTCTAGCAATGAAATATTATTATTATTATTATTATTATTATTATTATTATTATTATTATTATTATTATTATTATTATTATTATTATTATTATTATTATATAGGTAAAACAGTGGCCTACATGTTTAGGCCTCTGAAGGTGTTTAGTTTAGAATTCTACCTCCGAAAACTGTTTTAAAAATTTGAAAGTAATGCTGAAAGCTTTTTTCATATATTAAGATGGGAAATTTTTCTCAAAATCGGGAAATTTTTAGAAATTTGGAGGGAAAAGGTACAATTTTAAAAGTACAATGTTGGCAGACAAAGAAACAAATGCTCGGAAGGTGATATAAACAAGTGCTAGAGAGCTGATAAAAACAAATGATAGAAAGGTGCTAAAAATTGCAGGATAAACAATTGTCTACAATGATTGGTTGAAACACGTCATTCCGTACCGTTTTATTTGTTAAAAGTAGTATAACCTGACAACACTGCTGAAATGTCGTGGAGAAGATAATTTTCTGTGACTATTAAACTTTTACTACGTTATACTACTTTTGACAAATAAAACGGTACGGAATGACGTGTTTCAACCAATCATGGCAAACAATTGCTTATCCTGCAATTTTTAGCACCTTTTTATCTTTATTTTTATCACTTCTCTAGCATTTGTTTATATCACCTCCCTAGCTTTTGTTTCTTTGTCTGCCAACATTGTACTTTTTAAAATGATTCATCTTTATTTCATCTTCCTTAATTGAAACTTTATCTATCATTTATCTTGTTTACATTATGTAGGTTATGTTACAGCTTGTGCTGTATCAGATTATGGATAGTCACGTATCAGAGATTGTTTAATATATATTGATAATTGAAGTGGAATGCAACTGATTTAATAAAAATGAAACTGAATCAACAAAGCCTTCTTGATTAGTAACAGTCCATAGAGTTCAATGAAGATTGTATAATTGGCACAACTGGTAAGAAAAGAACAGTTGATCATGACAGACTACTACCATCTAGCGGAATATTTGTAATGATGAGATGGTACAATAATACATTTTCAAGACAGTTTAGTGTTTTAGTAAGTCAATTAATATTTTATTGTATTAGAGTACTTTTATTTCTTCTAGTCTTTATATACTTTCTTACCCTCCGGCGTAGCTCAGTCGGCTAAGGCGCTTGGCTGCCGATCCGGAGTTGCATTCGGGCGCGGGTTCGATTCCCGCTTGGGCTGATTACCTGGTTGGGTTTTTTCCGAGGTTTTCCCCAACCATAAGGCAAATGTCAGGTAATCTATGGCGAATCCTCGGCCTCATCTCGCCAAATACCATCTCGCTATCACCAATCTCATCGACGCTAAATAACCTAGTAGTTGATACAGCGTCGTTAAACAATCAAGTAAAATAAAAAAAATATATATACTTTCTTCTAATCGTGTAATAGTCAATTAAATCTCACTCGAGTTTTGATTTTATCTAGCTAAATCAAAACTTTTAATGAGACTACTGTATTTAAATGTAATTTTTGGGAATATTGTTGAATGATAAGAAATGAAGAGTCCACTGCAAGAATGATGGATGTCATTTGGAATACATTTTGCAGGAGAAGCAATTGAAAGTTTGAAATGCTTAGCGCTCAAAGCTTAACTGTGATTTTCCGATCATTACTGGACAATGACTATCAGTGTTAATGCCATATAACTCTCTATGTACATTCTATATGTCTTAAGCTATGCATTGACAGTCTTGGTTCATTTTCGACAAGAAAGTGACATCCATCATTCTTGCAGTGGACTCTTCAAATGGAAATGACGTTACCGTTCGCGGACTTTCACCAAACCGCTTTTCCACCATACATTCCATTGCAGCTTCATATCGACCTGTTCCTACTCCATAAATCTCAAAGGGCCGTATTCATAGACATTCTTAGCGCGGGCTTCCGGTGGATGATCAGCGTTTTTCGTATTCATAAACCAGTGTTAGCGACAGGATACGATTTGAATTCTGTACTAGTAACCAGTGGATAGCTGGGGCTAGCTTAGTACGCTCGTAGCGCGTGCTGCGAAATGTCTATTAATAGCACCCAATATGTTTATTGAAATTAGGACAGAATTCTTTTAGGTGCAAGAGATCTTCTCTGAATCCAGTTTTTTTTATTGGATTCCGCAAATTAGATTCATTCGCAGTTTTATTTAGAAATTCCACTTGGTCTTCCCTGGAACTAAACCCTGTCTCTAGCGTGGAAAATCACAGCTCTATCCGTTGGCCAACGCTGTGTCTCTGTAAGGTCATTGCATTGCGTACGCTCTCAGCTTTTCCATGTCTGCTTTCACCCGGTTCGTGAAGTACCACACATTAAAATATCTCCGTTAATCTGCAATTTCTGAAAGAATGGCTCGTTGGGAAATGAGTCCGAGTGTTGTGATGACTGTGGAATTCATTATAGGTCAACATTTGGAATGAGTCACCGGGCCCTTTCACTCATTGTCTGCTTTTATACCACATTCTCATGGATCCTTCGAGAGTGGAGGAAGTGAAAGACAGCTGAAGATCGTTACGCGAATATTAACTTCTTAGAATGCTAATAGTGATCGCAGATAGTTGTTTGTTTTGTAAAAGAAAAGAGGAAGAGACGCTTGCGTAATGTTTAATATTCTGTTTTTTTTGTACTGTAATCAGATTTGAAGAGCACTTTTCTGCTTAAGATTTTGTGCTGTAAGAAAGAGGCAAATGAACAGAATAAATATATCTAAAAATAAGCTGTACCCGGTAAAACGATTTGTTAATCCAATTAATTGGTACATAGGATCTTGAAGAGTTAGGATGTTATTTTAACGTCTGTACTAGCGATGGGAAAGCGAAGCTCTTAAGAGTCACTCTATTTGTCGATGGCGTTAGTCTGTAGTAGTATGTATTCAGAAGGCTAATTGATTTATAGAAGTAATGCCATATTAGTGTACGATATTGCTAATAAAATTTCCTACGTATACTAAATTTATTATATTTTCGCAAAAGTGAATATATTTTTCTAAAACAACGGAAACACAAAGAATAATGTGAATTTTCCTGAAAATTTGTACCTTGGTTAAGCAATTTCTTTGGTTTATTCTGTTTGCTAAGCTGCATAATAAGATTGTACTATAGGCCTATATTTTTTTTCTTAAAATTTTCAAGATATATATATTATTTTATTGATTTTTCTAACTTTTATAATTATTGAACTGATATAAATTCTCCTGAAAATTGTCCCCTTATTAACCAATATTTTTTAGCTTATTGCTTTTGCTAAGTTTTGTAATTACGCTGATATAATTATAAATTAATAGCGGCTTGTGCAGAAAATGCTGCAAACTAAGTTCATTAGACGTTCAAATAAATATTTTTCAGATTTATTTTCAATGGAAAACTATTTTGCGCAACTACTAAATGTACATAGGCCAAATAGAAATGATCGGGACGAAATTGAGATACAAACTGCTGAGCCATTTATACCCGAACCCACGCTTTCAGAAGTCGAAATTGCGATAGAAAATCTGAAAAAGTACAAGTCTCCAGGTATCGATCAAATTCCAGCAGAATTAATACAAGAGGGTGGACGTGCATTATATAGCGAGATTTATAAACTTGCACTTGCTATGTGGGAAAAGGAAATTGTACCAGAACAATGGAAGGAGTCCATAATTGTACCTATTTTTAAAAAGGGGCACAAAACCAACTGTGGTAACTTTCGAGGAATATCACTTTTGTTGACGTCGTACAAAATTTTGTCCAATATTCTTTTGAGAAGATTAACTCCGTACGTAGATGACATTATTGGGGATCATCAGTGCGGTTTTCGGCGTAATAGATCGACTATTGATCAGATTTTTTGTATTCGACAGATAATGAAGAAAAAATCGGAGTATAGGGGTACAGTACATCAGTTATTCATAGATTTCAAAAAGGAATATGACTCGGTTAAGAGGGAAGTATTATATGATATTCTTATTGAATTTGGTATTCCCAAGAAACTAGTTCGATTAATTAAAATGTGTCTCAGTGAAACATACAGCAGAGTCCGTATAGGTCAGTTTCTATCTGATGCTTTTCCAATTCACTGCGGGCTAAAGCAGGGAGATGCACTATCACCTTTACTTTTTAACTTCGCTCTAGAATATGCCATTAGGAAAGTTCAGGATAACAGGCAGGGTTTGGAATTGAACGGGTTACATCAGCTGCTTGTCTATGCGGATGACGTGAATATGTTAGGAGAAAATACACAAACGATTAGGGAAAACGCGGAAATTTTACTTGAAGCAAGTAAAACGATCGGTTTGGAAGTAAATCCCGAAAAGACAAAGTATATGATTATGTCTCGTGACCAGAATATTGTACGAAATGGAAATATAAAAATTGGAGATTTATCCTTCGGAGAGGTGGAAAAATTAAAATATCTTGGAGCAACAGTAACAAATATAAATGACACTCGGGAGGAAATTAAACGCAGAATAAATATGGGAAATGCGTGTTATTATTCGGTTGAGAAGCTCTTATCATCCAGTCTGCTGTCCAAAAATCTGAAAGTTAGAATTTATAAAACAGTTATATTACCGGTTGTTCTGTATGGTTGTGAAACTTGGACTCTCACTTTGAGAGAGGAACATAGGTTAAGGGTGTTTGAGAATAAGGTGCTTTGGAAAATATTTGGGGCTAAGCGGGATGAAGTTACAAGAGAGTGGAGAAAGTTACACAACGCAGAGCTGCACGCATTGTATTCTTCACCTGACATAATTAGGAACTTAAAATCCAGACGTTTGAGATGGGCAGGGCATGTAGCACGTATGGGCGAATCCAGAAATGCATATAGAGTGTTAGTTGGGAGGCCGGAAGGAAAAAGACCTTTAGGGAGGCCGAGATGTAGATGGGAGGATAATATTTAAACTGGATTTGAGGGAGGTGGGGTATGATGATAGAGACTGGATTAATCTTGCACAGGATAGGGACCGATGGCGGGCTTATGGGAGGGCGGCAATGAACCTTCGGGTTCCTTAAAAGCCATTTGTAAGTAAGTAAGTATACTAAATTTATTATATTTTCCCAGAAGTGAAAATATTTTTCTAAAACAACGGAAACACAAAGTATAATTTGAATTTTCCTGAAAATTTTTACCTTGTTAACCCATTTCTTTGGGTTATTTATCTTGGTAAGCTGCATAATAAGATTGTACTACATATATTTTTTCTTAAAATTTCCAAGATATATATTATTTTATTGATTTTTCTAAGTTTTATAATTATTGAACTGATATAAATTCTCCTGAAAATTGTCCTCTTATTAACCAATATTTTTTAGCTTATTGCTTTTGCTAAGTTTTGTAATTACGGTGATATAATTATAAATTATGCTGAAGGTTTCCAGTAACAATAGAAAGATGTATTAGGAGTCACAAAAGGATCCAGAAAGCCATCATTCTATATAATAATAATAATAATAATAATAATAATAATAATAATAATAATAATAATAATAATCCGTGGCGCTACAGCCCGTGAAGGGCCTAGACCGACCAGCCGGCTGCTGGCCTCACGCCCAAATGCCGAAGCAGAGGTGGACGATCATCCAACCAGAATGGAGGTATCGTGTGGTTAGCACGATGATCCTCCCAGCCGTTATAGCTGGTATTCGCAACCGGATTTCGCTACCTATCGTAGCTCCCCAAGTGCATCACGATGCTGGGTGGGCACTGGTCCAATTCACTGGCCGAAATTTCATGAGAAAATTTCTTCCCCCATGAAGATCGAACCAGCACGCATTCCGTAACGCGAGTCCTAGGTATAATTGTTTGGGGTGGAAGTACAAAAATTAATCTTAGTCCGTTAAATTTACTACAAAAACGAATAATTAAAATTTGTTTGAAGAAACGTTTCGATTATCCAACTAAATTAATTTATTCTGAATTTAATGTATTTAATATTGAACAAATTTATAAGTATACGCTGTTAAAATTTTATCATAAAAATCGTAATAAGTTTGTATTACAGACACACAATTATGACACAAGACGAAATATTAATTCAACATTAGTAGAACCTAAATGTCTCACATCTGCTGGTCTAAAGCATAGCATTAATTTTGGCCCTCGGTTGTACAATGCTTTAACTAAATTACACCCAGAACTTCTAACATGTAACCCACTAACATATAACAAGAAAATTAGAAACGTGTTAATATCTTCAATTTGATTAAATAAATTTATAGCCTATGTGTATGAATTAATCAACCTATATTATATTTGTATTCTATAATTTTGAAATATATATTAGTCCTACTTTTCACGTGCGATATTATTCTTCTCTAGTGTTAATATTATATTATATAATTCCATTGCCGCTGTAATTATATTTTAGTTCCTATTTTATTTTACTTATTTATTTATATTATTATTATTTTTTATTTTAATATTATATCTGAACTGCGACCGAACACGAGCGCTGCTCATTCGGTCTCAAATTTTGTTAATACTACTGTATCTTCTTTTTATATTGCTTGTATTATTTTATTTGTATTTCTCTTTGTTTTGTTTTTGTAATTATATTTCTTTATTCTGTATATTTGAATTTAAATAAATAAATAAATAAATAAATAAATAAATAAATAAATAAATAAATAAATAAGTAAGTAGCTAAGTAAGTAAGTAACTAAGTAAGTAAGTAAGTAACTAAGTAAATAAGTAAATAAATAAATAAAGAAATAAATAAATAAAGAAAGAAATAAATAAAGAAATAAATAAATAAAGAAATAAATAAAGAAAGAAATAAATAAAGAAATAAATAAATAAAGAAATAAATATATAAAGAAATAAATATATAAAGAAATAAATATAGAAATAAATAAATAAATAAATAAATAAAGAAATAAGTAAATAAAGAAATAAGTAAATAAAGAAATAAGTAAATAAAGAAATAAGTAAATAAAGAAATAAATGAATAAATAAATAAAGACATAAATAAAGAAAGAAAGAAAGAAAGACATAAATAAATAAATAAATAAATAAATAAATAAATAAATAAATATCTCAGGACTCGGAAGATAGTGACGAAATGCAATCTCTCCCTTCTTCCTGACAGAAATTGTGTAAAGAATTAAATTACGTTTTAAAGTCTATAGGCTTATAATGCTAAAACACATTTCGAAGAACGTAATTGCAGTTTCTGGATCCGGATCCCATACACTCGATCGTGGTTGATCTCGAGAAGTATTTGAACGCTTGACACTGGTCGGTCCGCTGCACACAGCACGCCCGAGTGTCTCACAACTCCTTCATTGTTCCCGCAACATGAACTGTCAAGGACTATGCAGATTGCCCCAAATTCCAGCAGAAGGCATTGGGAAATAATGTGAGAAAAGTCCCAGCGCTTGGTCCATGTGTTGGCACGATTCGTGCGTAAATGTCACGCAATTATGCCGAAACGCTATTCCATTTAGAGTTAAGATATTTGGTGGGGTGATAAGATAATGAAAATTAACCATTTGTGTTGAGCTGTAATGGAAAGAGTGGCGAATAGTTGAAACTTCAGTTTGGAGGTCACGCTGAAACAAGCATTAAATTACTAATCATGATTAGGAATTTTAGCTTTGGAAGTTCATTTTTTTTACAAACAATAAGATGACTCTGAATTTTAGTTTGGAAAATCTTGAATTTTTTCACAAGCAAAAAGATGACTCTCAGTTTTTATTTGGGTGTTTTTCGATGTATTTACAAAAAGCAAGATGACTGAATTTTAGTTTTAGAAGTTCATTTTTTTTTTTTCACAAAGAATAATATGACTGAATTTTAATTTGGAAGTTCTTGAATTTTTTTTTCACAAGCAAAAAGATGACTCAATTTTAGATTTGGAGGTTTTCTCAGTTTTTTTTTCACAAACAACAAGATGGCTGAATTTTAGTTTTTGAAATTCATTTTTTTTTTTTCACAAACAGTAAAATGACTCTGAATTTTAGTTCGGAACTTCTTGGATTTTTTTCACAAGCAAAAAATGGCTCTGAATTTTAGATTTGAATGTTTTTCAATTTTTTTCACAGACAACAAGATGACTGAATTTTAGTTTTAGAAGTTCATTTTTTTTCACAAAGAATAATATGACTGAATTTTAGTTTGGAAGTTCTTGAATTTTTTTTCACAAGCAAAAAGATGACTCAGTTTTAGATTTGGAGGTTTTCTCAGTTTTTTTTTTTCACAAACAACAAGATGGCTGAATTTTAGTTTTGGAAATTCATTTTTTTTTTCACAAACAATAAAATGACTCTGAATTTTAGTTCGGAAGTTCTTGAATTTTTTTCACAAGCAAAAAATGGCTCTGAATTTTAGATTTGAATGTTTTTCAACTTTTTTCACAGACAACAAGATGACTGAATTTTAGTTTTAGAAGTTCATTTTTTTTCACAAAGAATAATATGACTGAATTTAAGTTTGGAAGTTCTTGAATTTTTTTTTTTCACAAGCAAAAAGATGACTCAATTTTAGATTTGGAGGTTTTCTCAGTTTTTTTTTTTTTTTTTCACAAACAACAAGATGGCTGAACTTTAGTTTTGGAAATTCATTTTTTTTTTCACAAACAATAAAATGACTCTGAATTTTAGTTCGGAAGTTCTTGAATTTTTTTCACAAGCAAAAAATGACTCTGAATTTTATATTCGAATGTTTTTCAATTTTTTTCACAGACAACAAGATGACTGAATTTTAGTTTTGGAAGTTCTTTTTTTTTTTCACAAACAGTAAGATGACTCTGAATTTTATTTTTGGAAATTGTTCAATTTTTTAAAACAATAATATGACTCTGAATTTTGGTTTGGCACTTCACTTTTTTCGCAAGCAAGAAGATGACTCTCAATTTTAGTTTCGGAAGTTGTTACATTTTTTTTTTACAAATAATAAGATAACTGTGAATTTTAATTTGAAATTGTGTTAAGTTTTATTGCTGATCATAACTCGAAAATTTAGTTTTGGAAGTGCAGTCATTATTTTTAAAAATAATAATATGAATCAGAATTATAGTTATGGAGGGTTTTTAAGATTTAAACTCGAAGGATTTAGTTCCATTGTTGTGAATGTGGAAATAATAATAATATAATAATAATAATAATAATAATAATAATAATAATAATAAAAAGATTAGCGGTGTTTGTTCATTGTATTTGTGTTGACTTTTTTAAATTTTGTTTTTCGTCGTTACATTGTCCATATTTTAATTATAATGTAATGTTAATATGTATGCCAATAAAACGGCAGTTTTAATAGAAGGGATAATACGGTATTCCAAGTTTGTACCACTTACTAATCTACCTCCTGAAAACAAATAGATGAAGGAGAGTGGAAGATTTAGTTTCATTTTTACATTGGAAAAAAAAAACTGTTTCAAAGCTGCAATGATCGTAGCTATAAAATTAAAAATTTCTATTGACATTTTTTCCTCAGAATGTTTTCAGAAATAAGTTTCGTAAGGGACGGTAAATCCTCGTGAATCACCGTATATACATACATACATACATACATACATACATACATACATACATACACACTTATTTATTATTTATTTATTTTTATTTACTTAATTTCTATATAATTTATTTATTCATTATTTTGGATATATTGAAACGCTATGAAAGTTGCAATAAGAAAGTTATATTCAGTTTTTCTTCTTAGTTTTCTATCCTTTTTATTAACATAGGAATAAAATTGTCGCTGAAATAATATTTGAATCCTCGATTATATCCAGAGAAATTTTGCTAAAGCTGCTATTATGATATTTTCGTGTTTTTTATTAAGCTGGAAACAAAATAATGACGGATATTCAAGTAATCATTAAGTTTCCAATTTAAAAATGGCACGGCATTTTACAAGCTACTCGTTAAGAGTTCTGTTTATTAAGGAAGAAAAGGATGGCGAGTGATAGAAAATTAAGTTTTGAGGTTATGTTGAAGCAACCACTACTAAAGCTGTAATTATGATGGGCCACAAAACAGTTTTGTCTTAACATATTCTCACTCTGTGAAACCAAACCCACCTGAAACGTAATTGGAAGACGTTCATTAAGAAACAAAAGAGATACGAAATTAGGAAGGTGAAGCTGTAATATTAGGGGACCGTGACACGATTTCACTACATTTCATGTCAACATGCTTTTCCTTATTCCAATATTAAGTGAAATAACATAATGAAAACAACATTTAAAAGCATAACCACACTAATTATTTAATGTTTATATTTAGGTTTTTATATGTGTAATTGTAACGGTAAAAATATTGTTAATCAAATATATATATATTTTTTCATAAGTGTATATTATTTTGTGCGAGATCGTGCATATTTGCTTGTTTTCCGCACAGAACCAATACGCGGTAAGTGTGAAATACCACATTCAGTATTCCCAACCTAACACACATAACAATTTCCCTCTTCTTACCGCTTAAGCGCGACATTCATTTTACTGCTTTAGGCTTTTAACATATTATTTTTAGAGACGTTTAACATAGTAATAATTATAAATTGGAAACTTACCACTGCAATTTCACCTAAATTGCAATATTAATTATTGTTTTTAAATATTTGCAAAAATTAAGTAAAGTCTACTACTCCACGAAACTTATTGCATTCCTGATACAACTAACATTAAGGAAGCCGTGAAAAAATCAACAAGAGTCCAGATGCCGATGTTATTACTGCAATATGTTATATAAATAATATTGTTAAAATATTAAAATGAAAAAAATAAATCATTACATAATCTTACCGTTTGTTTTAAGTTCGCATTTATAGACTGGGGGGGAAAAAAAGGCAGACGTATATCACGGCCTGCTGGAGTATAGTAAACACAGAAAACATTTTATAGCAACAATGTTGAAGAAAGATATTTTGGTTTTCCGAAGTTGCCGTCATTGAACAGAAACCAAGATGGAGATTTCATTGCAACTAATTAGAAATTCGTCTTTCAGGTATGTAATAAACGACCTTCGCACAAAATAATGTACGATACACGAGCAGTATGTTTTCATGTTCTCGGAAATTAAAAAAGCTCAACTACGTTTCGCTTTTTCAATCTTTTCCTCGACCATGAAAACGTCAACATACCGCTCTTGTAACGTGTATTACTATTTGGGAGTGTTTTTGTATACGCAAACATATTATTAATTTGGTTATAA
The DNA here is from genome assembly GCF_040183065.1 of Periplaneta americana. NCBI lineage: Eukaryota > Metazoa > Arthropoda > Insecta > Blattodea > Blattidae > Periplaneta > Periplaneta americana. The sequence continues at coordinate 5,461,609 of NC_091117.1, forward strand.
CTTTTATGTCACCTTTATAAAGGTAAACACGCTTTGAAATATTTAAGTGGGAAAATCGTCGTATCTCGGTTATTTTGACAAATTTTATGTACATTTTCACTTTATATGAGGCATTGTTGCGTATCATTTAATAATTGTATTTAATTAACAAATAATTTAAATTATTTAATAAATATAAGATTTTCATACTTTTTTATTTTACAATACTTTATTGCAATTGGATGATGGGTACAATTAAAACAAATAGAGATCTTCACAGAAATATGTGCGTTTAAACTTTTCTATCATTTATCTTGTTTATATTATTTGAGTTATGTTATAGCTTCTGCTGTATGAGATTATGGATAGTCACGTATCAGAGATTGTTTAATATATTTTAATAATTGAAGTGGAATGCAACTGTTTTAATAAAAATGAAACTGAATCAACAAATGATGAAAGAGTGATGGAACGGAGAATAATTCTCTCCGGCGCCGGGATTTGAACCCGGGTTTTCAGCTCTACGTGCTGATGCTTTATCCACTAAGCCACGCCGGATACAACCCCGACGCTGGTTAGAATCGTCTCAGATTAAGCTCCATCTCTTGGGTTCCCTCTAGTGGCCGCCCTCTGCACTACGTCATAGATGTCTATGAACGCAGGACCGAAGTCCATACATGTGTTGAGGTGCACTCGATTGAGTGACTGGTTGGCCGGGATCCGACGGTATAGGCGCCGTCTTAAATCACAAAGTGATTTATTACGCATATCATATATATTTTGATGTACCGAAGTACATATGATATTTCCATGCAGATATTCTGCGTCATCATATGATGAAAGAGTGATGGAACGGAGAAAAATTCTCTCCGGCGTGGCTTAGTGGATAAAGCATCAGCACTTAGAGCTGAAAACCCGGGTTCAAATCCTGGCGCCGGAGAGAATTTTTCTCCGTTCCATCACTCTTTCATCATATGATGACGCAGAATATCTGCATGGAAATATCATATGTACTTCGGTACATCAAAATATATATGAATCAACAAAGCCTTCTTGACTGTAATCGTTCATAGAGTTCAATTGTATAGTTGGCACAACTGGTGACAAGAGGACAGCTGGTCATAAAACACTACTGCCATCTAGCGGAATATTTGTAATGATGAAATTTTACAATAATACACTTTCAGGACAGTTTAGTATTTTAGTAAGTGAATTAATATTTTATTGTATTGGAGTACTTCGTTACTTCTAATCTTTATATACCTTCTTCTAATCGTGTAATAGTCAATTAAATCCCACTCGAGTTTTGATTTTCTCTAGATAAATCAAAACCTCTAGTGAGATTACTGTAGACTATTTCGTTTATATGACGTCATTCCATTTTCGACCAATGGAGTGTAATGAAATTTTGAATTCCAACCAACCACAGTCACACTTTGCGATAGCCTAATTTTTGCAGCTAGATTTATCGCTATCGATTTATCGCATGGTCGTTCTTTTGTTTAGTCGTTGTCGCCAACTGTTTCCCCGTAAATTGATGATCATGGATACATTAAGATGCAACTACACGGTTAAACATTTCTTTCAACTTCAAAGCAATGAATGCAAGATTGATATTTAATATTAATTAATATATTTACGCAGTGAAGACAACGTTCAAAACGGCCCACCATGTAGACACAAAATCTTCATGCATTTTAATTGAAAGTACCTTTTAAACTTGATTCTTATAATATTCTTCCCAGATTGCACGCATATGCGATTGGAATATTGAACTGTGTAGATGCAGCTTTAGTTCCGTTACACACTACAGCGAGAATGCATTTGTCAGCTATAAAAAATGCTTTCCTGTAGCAGTGAGTAACGGTCGAAATAAGGCACAGCTGACATTGGTTCTGCTCCCACAGGTAACTTAACCTATAATTGTAGCCTATAAAATTTATATTTTGTGAATGAAATTAAACAATTAATAGAAAGTCAGATGTTCAAATTTATGTAACATCATCGCATATCAAAACAACGACCTTGTATGGTAATATATACAAGGTCTTTGATCAAACTGCCTTCCGTATGGGGTAATAAAATTCGTGTTTTAATTATCTATACAGCGATGGCTTCACTGTGTAAAAACTGTCTCGCTGTGAATACGTAAGCATTGAGATGCTTTTGTAGAGTGTTATTTATTCTGTATGGGATGTTGTAATTTAATTTCTTGAATGTAGGTAGTAATTGTGTGCGTTTTTTTTTCTCCGTATGTTAGTGTGATGTATTTTTGTGTTCTTGTGTTTGTGATGTATTTAATTTAAAAATTGCTTGTGACAACAATGTTTAACGGAAAACTGTGTAACGTCTTCAGAGATTTCAACCTACAGAAATTTAAACTACATTCTAGTGAATACTAGGATTAGATATTTGCTTAGGTTACAATATAGCATACATTTCATGAAACTTATTAATAGAAATATAAGATTGTATTTTAGGATTTAATTTCAACTCATTTCATTTCATTCATTCATGTGTATAACGTAAAAAACTTTGTACAGATTTGCTGAATACAGTATATAGATTTGTTAAATTGTATTAATTTCATAATTGACACGTAAGACTAATTCAATAGGAGACTTCATTAACCTATATCATATTATTATTATTATTATTATTATTATTATTATTATTATTATTATTATTAGCCTACTATTATGTATTTATAACCCTAACATACCTATCTCAGGTAAAATAGGGTTCTTTGTAAAATTGGAGTATAATAAATAAATATATTTATCCCCACACATATTACACAGTTCTTAGTTCTCGGTGTAGTGTGTAATGTAACGATGACGTACTAAATAAAGTGCGACATTCTACTTTCACGTCTACATCTTCATGTTCTAATTCCATGTCCATTGTATCTAAAGAAAATGATATTCCTTCATTCAGATTTGATAACTGCGTTTTCACTGTTCATTTAATTAATGTATTAACCAGGGTATTTGTAATTATATTATATAATTTTAAATTAAATCATGATTTCAGCAGATAATGAAAATATATTTATGTTATAATAATAAGAGAAAAGTGCAGTACATGTAATTAACATTGTTAAACCTGTATTTCGCTTTTCGCAATTGGCATTACTGAATAATAACATCGAGTTTCTTTATTGCAATAATCGATATTCACCTACGAGTATTCAACTTCACAATGTCTGAATAGGTTAAGTATTCGTTAATATACAATTATTAACATTTTGTGATCGAATTTTAGGGATATATTATTTATATTTATATTTTATTCACGAAATAGTCCTAATAAAATTCGCTCGTGGATTTATCGGCAAATCTCAGACCTCTCGTGACATTACTACAGATAAAACATAGTGACAATAAAATCAGGTTTTTCTTTTACAAAACCGTTGCCATGACAACTGATTGCGCAAACTAAAAATCATTGCTATTTGTTGTGTAGAGATATAGCTTGTAGATTTCCGGGATTGCATCAGAATTAATCAGGTTATAAGAATATAAATCACCCTGTAGATTTGTTGTGCATGTTCCTGCGACGTGCATGAATTCCTAGACAATAATTAAACCCATTAATCGCCCTTGAATTAATTACTTCTTAAAATTGTAATAAACTTCCGCGTTATGTGCTGCAAATTAAATCAGAATAATTCCAGCAGCTCTGAGAGCGTGACTTGCTGAAACAAGCGACTGCCTGCTTATCTAACGGAAGCGCAAGTCTCAGGAAAAAGCAAAGCTACGCGACGGACGGAGGCCTCTTCCACGAATGCCAGGGACAGTTATCTTCTGGTGGGAACTGGCCTGCGGAATATTATTGCGGGTCGTTCTTGATGACAGGCTGTCAGTTCGAGTCCCGGCGGATTCTATGACTGAGAGGCAGGTTTTTTGTTAAATACTCCGTGTTCCATGTATTGCAGATAACTTACAGGATGCTGTTTTTACGTAAGGTAAATTTATGAGCAGTATAATCTGAGATCAGCAGCAAATAAAAAAAAAAAAGACTGTGGCATAACAAGGAAAGACTTCAGTGAGTGAAAAATAACTGACAATCTATGATAACATACAGTATGTCTATACAGGAATTAGTATAAATCAATAGAATTTGCTGTAAGATTTAAGGGGTTAGGTACAGCTTACAGCAGTAAATTTTTTGGAAATACTTAACATTTTTTCCCTCCATTACTGTATCTTGTACAATAATGAAAATTGGTAGGTGTAAAATACTGTCCGTCTGCTATATGAAAAATATTTTATAGTAAGAATAAAAATATTAGAGATTTATATAAGGGTATAAAGGAATTTAAGAACGGATATCAGCCAAGGGTAAACGTGATCAAGGATGAGACTGGTGACTTGCTTGCAGACTCTCCATCAGTCCTAAACAGATGGAAAAAATATTTTGCGCAACTACTAAATGTACATAGGCCAAATAGAAATGATCGGGACGAAATTGAAATACAAACTGCTGAGCCATTTATACCCGAACCCACGCTTTCAGAAGTCGAAATTGCGATAGAAAATCTGAAAAAGTACAAGTCTTCAGGTATCGATCAAATTCCAGCAGAATTAATACAAGAGGGTGGAAGTGCATTATATAGCGAAATTTATAAACTTGTACTTGCTATTTGGGAAAAGGAAATTGTACCAGAACAATGGAAGGAGTCCATAATTGTACCTATTTTTAAAAAGCGGGACAAAACCAACTGTGGTAACTTTCGAGGAATATCACTTTTGTTGACGTCGTACATAGCACGTATGGGCGAATCCAGAAATGCATATAGAGTGTTAGTTGGGAGACCGGAGGGAAAAAGACCTTTGGGGAGGCCGAGACGTAGATGGGAGGATAATATTAAAATGGATTTGAGGGAGGTGGGATATGATGATAGAGACTGGATTAATCTTGCACAGGATAGGGACCGATGGCGGGCTTATGTGAGGGCGGCAATGAACGTTCGGGTTCCTTAAAAGCCATTTGTAAGTAAGTAAGTAGGTCTATTAAAAAAATATATCTATCTATTTTTTTTTTTTTTCAAAATTGAAAATGGTGGCAGTTCACTGTGCAGTGATGAAGCGTTTACCTCGTAACTCATAAACTTGCTAACTTTTGGATGCTCTCTCTCTCCTAAATTTAGGCACTTGGTCAGTAATTGAGACTCGTTCAGACATGGTTTCTTGTAAATAGTTCTCTTAATCTATCACAAAATATTTCAATATCCGGTAATTTCATCACTATAGAATTTTGTTATTCTAGGTTTAATTTGTAATTCAGTAAATAGAATAGTAATATACGTTACAAGAGCGGTATGTTGACGTTTTCATGTTCGAGGAAAAGATTGCAAAAGCGAAACGTATTTGAGCTTTTTTAATTTCCGAGAACATGAAAACAAACATACCGCTCGTGTATCGAACATTATTTTGTGCGAAGATCGTTTATTACATACCAGAAAGACGAATTTCTAATTAGTTGCAATGAAATGTCCATGTTGGTTTCTGTTTAATGACGGCAACTTCGGAAAACCAAAATATCTTTCTTCAACATTGTTGCTATAAAATGTTTTCTGTGTTTACTATACTCCAGCAGGCCGTGATATACGTCTGTCTTCTTTTTCCCTCAGTCTATAAATGCGAACTTAAAACAAACGGTAAGGTTATGTAATGATTTATTTTTCATTTTAATATTTTAACAATATTATTTATATAACATATTGCAGTAATAACATCGGCATCTGGAATCTTGTTGATTTTTTCACGGCTTCCTTAATGTTACTTGTATCAGGAATGCAATAAGTTTCGTGGAGTAGTAGACTTCACTTAATTTTTGCAAATATTTAAAAACAATAATTAACAGTGCAATTTAGGTGAAATTGCAGTGGTAAGTTTCCAATTTATAATTATTACTATGTTAAACGTCTCTAAAAATAATATGTTAAAAGCCTAAAGCGGTAAAATGAATGTCGCGCTTAAGCGGTAAGAAGAGGGAAATTGTTATGTGTGTTACGTTGGGAATACTGAATGTGGTATTTCACACTTACCGCGTATTGGTTCTGTGTGGAAAACAAGCAAATACGCACGATCTCGCACAAAAGTATTCTTTGTTCTTAACTTCTATGATAAATTGTCTATCTTTCATTAATCATGTAATATTTTCGTACTTTAATTTTTATTGTAATTGTAATTGTAAATTTAATATTGATTGTAATTTTATTGTTGATATTGTAGTTGTAATCCCCTGGTAGAGGGGCAGAGAAGGCCTCATGGCCTTATCTTTACCAGGTTAAATAAATAAATACTAATACTAATACTAAATTTATTGCTGAAACTGATGTTTACAATATCATGCTATTTCAACTACATTCCTTAATAAATAATATATATGTTCTATTTTGTGTTAAAAGAAAATACTGATATGTGACCATTTTTTAAATGAATTTATTTTTTTAGGATCAGAAAATCTACCAAAAGTAGAGAAGTGATCTTGCATCGTATTGTAGATATGAAATGCATAAATACACACAAAAGTTCATCATAGAATGTTGGATGGTTTTTGAGTTATGAGGGAAACGCTTCATCGCTGCATAGTAAACTGCCACCATTTTGAATTTTGAAGAAAAAAACATAAGTAATTTTTTTTAAATCGTAATAATATTTTTATCATATAGCAGAAGAACAGTGTTTTACACCTACCAATTTTCATTATTGTACAAGATACAGTAATGGAGGAAAAAAATGTTGAATATTTCCAAAAATTTTACAGCTGTAGCTGTACCTAACCCCTTAAGTGTGTCCAATGAATGGAATTAACTAAGCTATAAATAACTGTCAATTTTTCTACAATAATAATAATAATAATAATAATAATAATGATAATGATAATGATAATGATAATGATAATAATAGTAATAATAATATAATAATAATAATAATAATAATAATAATAATAATAATAATAATAATAATGACAATAGTAGTAAAATGTAGATGTGTTTAGTTATATGTAATTCTAAGAGTTAAACAATTGCAATTTAGTGTTACAAAGGCAAGTTGTATGAAAGAAATGACTTTTTTTTTTACAATCGGCTTTTGAAAGTAGTCAATGTCTGAGTCAAGTCAAGCATGTACAGGTTTTTGATTTTATATCTTCTGGTCTTATCATATGTCTTCCTCTAGATCTAGACTATCATTTCTGCCCTGCCAGTTTTCGTCTCAGTTCAGGCTACTGTTTTATATAACCCTATAATGCATTCTCTTCTCAAATTATATTTACTTTGCCACTATGTTATGAGCCCAACTTGTTGACATCCAATCACTGGTATAAATATATCACCTTTCAAAAATCTCGTACTTGTAACCATGGCAATTACAGCTCTTAACCTGTTCTGTCCTTTTACCTTGAATTTCCAGTTTGCACCGTATGAATTACTTTGCTGTGACTCACCTCAATTGACTGAATTACTTATTTATGATACAGGGTCTTCCAAAAGCTTAGGGTCAATTAAATGTCTCACATCTTCGCAATTTTTTAATGAATCTTTAATATTTTAAAGCTGCTTCTATATCATTAAACAAAGTACAGTGCATCGTTTCATTTCCTACGTCTTATAAACTGCCCCTAGAAGCTTAAGTAAAATTTAAATCCGTCATTGTTAAAAGGCACCAAGTCAATTTTTTTTTTCAGTACGCCTATTGGGACGATTTAAGAAAACTGTTCTCGCTTTTGAAGTTATATTTGTGTTGTGTTTTAAGCATCACTCATGGAGTATAATTTTATTTGTTTCATCCTCTATTAAATTCATAAATAATTAAGAAATCCATCAAAATGTCCATGTCGTCAAAATTGGCTTAACGCCTTTTAACAATTACCGGTTCAATTATAGAAAGCTGTGGAAAACCAAGCTTGAATATTAACTTAAATTTGTAAAAAAAAAATTAGTTACATAAATAGGAAAGATTGGAGGAAGCTAGGTTTGCAGTGCAAGACCTGCTCTTGGGCAGAACACTGAATGAATGAATGAATGAATGAATGAATGAATGAATGAATGAATGAATGAATGAATGAATGAATGTCCGTTTAAACCGCACAATTTATAAATAAAGTCAAATGTCTTAATTTTGAGGTTATGTAAAGGAATAATATTCTTTTGGCGAAATGAAAGGGATGGTTTTTATTTTAAACCTGCCATTATTTCGGTGGATATTTCGTGAAATAAGTTGCCAATTAAATGCATTAGGGTAAACTAGGGTCTGTTGGACAGTCGGGCATGTTGGACACTCTGTACTTTAACGTGTTACCACGCCACTTGCGGGCACCACATTCAGCTAGAAGTCAATGACGGAAGTAGCCTCGAGTGGGACTACTTCCGTCATTGACTTCTAGCAGAATGTGGTGCCCGCAAGTGGCGTGGTAACACGTTAAAGTACAGAGTGTCCAACATGCCCGACTGTCCAACAGACCCTAGTTTACCCTATGTATTATATAAAAATAATTGTTACTTTTTTCTTACACATATCAGCGTCACCAAAATATAAACTAAGCACGGTTTATACATTGTCCACACGAAGATTTGTGAGACAGTTAGTGAATATTTTCGTTGTAATCAGAAAAGCCCCTCTCACTGTCTGAATTAGATGTAAGGAATCATTGTGCCTGCAGAAAATTCACACCAAACCGATTGTGGTCACCAACTAGTCCCCCAAAATTTGCATCAAAATATACCCTCCGGTGCATAACATACAACATTCTCCAATATTCGCTGGAGTTCAGTGCACATGTTTCGGACCGTACTGAAAACAAATTAAATTAAAGCTTCATTTGTGCTTTAAATGGTAGGTATTTTCATGGTTGTCATTGTAATTAGGGAGTCCTTGCATGTATTAAAATGATTTATATAACAACTAGTGGCATGTGCAGCAAATGCTGCAAACTAAGTTCATTAGACATTCAAATACAAATTTTTCAGATTTGTTTTCAGTGAAGAATACCAGACATTTTCAAAGTTATTTGCTTCCATAATAATGAAACATACTCCCTCTGAATGGTTTTTTATGCCAAAAACTTTTTCTTGAACCTATCCACCATCAGTTCTTGAATTTGAACGCGAAAACGCAAGTAACAATGTCAGGACGATCAGTGGGTTTTTTCATGTGGGAGTAAAGCAATAGCTATTTCAAGTCATTGTGGATTGTAGGTGAAAGTTAAAAAAAATGCCAGGTTTGCTATGCTTTCGAACAATAGACATAGCATCTTGGTATAGCTGCTGCATGTAGAGCTTGAAATGTAGAAGGTAAAATCATTTTATCCTGCCAAGAGATCTTGCTGAAATGATCTGGAGACTACAAAATTTTGTAGGCCTCTTATTTTATCAGTAAGTAATACCTTTTGGTCTTTCCTTAGGAACTGTAATTTTTGCGCTCTCTCGAGCCAATACTGAAGAGAATGACGCATATAAATATCTACACCACACCGCCATTAAGTATATGAAAAAGACCCAACCCCACTTGATTAATAACTATAAAAATATTTGATTTTTAATAACAATATTACTATCTTACGTAAGTTTTGTAGTTATATATAGCCGCCATTCAGTAAATTATAGAAATGAAGATCTAATTTAAGATATTCTCTACATCTCAAAACGTTTCACTTTCATATCAATATAGCATTAATATATATAATTAAAAAATAGTTACATCATGGCATTGACTGTAATAATATTTCATTTCTAATGGTAATAATGTCATCAAACCACCTCAAGTTTTGTAGATTTTAATATCCAATATACAGCTGTACTCAGAAAATTACACACCGCAGAATCACACCTGTAAATTATTTTTAGTAAGTCTTGAAGTTTTTAATAACCAATTGAATTTGAGCTCTAAATATGTCAGCAATACTGCAGGTCATGGCCTTCGTGTAATAGCCTATTGTTTATTGTAGCGTGTGTTTTGTTTTATTCTGAAATGGAATTAATTCTCAATACTGACGAAAGATGGATTTTGGAAAATAGGAAAATTATGTAGGAAAACTAAGCCTTCATTGAAAGTTACTATTTTTCTGAAAATCTTTGGATTCCAAGCTTCAAAATGACGGGTCATTCATTAAAATCCGTTCAGCTGTTTTCCCGTAATTTCCATTACCAATTCAAATTATATATAGATTTTTAGAGGTAACACTTGTATGTCATTTTGATCTTTAATTTCATATTAATTTAGCATTTTTTTAACATGTATTGTATTTATGTATGTTATTATTTCTGTTATTATTGTATTTTCGTTTACTTTATCTTTTTTCGGCAACCTGTAAATTCTGTAGGTTATTTTCTGGTAAACTATGATGAATAAAAAAAATTGTTACGAAACACCTAAAACGTATAATGAGTGTCAAGAAATTATTTTGACATTTGTTGTGTGAACTCTCAGGGATTTCACCTACTTGTTTTTAACGGAACGCCACTGTATCCACAACAAAGAAGGCTCTCCCAAGTTCTTCGGGTTATGATCGGAATCCCTGCCCTGAACACAAATACTTCCCACCCGCCTGCGGGCACAGACCGGCACCTCGTCCCTCCAGGCATCATTTGGCACCGGCACGATCTGACTTATCTTCAATAGCCTCGATAAAACAAAAGACGCCTAGCAGTGCGTGCGTGCGCATGCGAAAGTCCGCTGAGCAATAACCCGGCGGAGGAAGGAATCCACCTAGCGTGCTAACCTCCACTCCAGCGCTCTCGGCAGAGCACGCATTTCGAACATTCTTCTGGGCAGCTTCCGTTTTGACATACAAATTTTGGACCAGTTTTTTGCCAAATGATCCAGAGAAAATTATTATATTTATACTAATATAGGTTAAAGGTACGACCTTCGATTTTTTCTCACAATAGTAATATACGTTACAAGAGCGGTATGTTGAAGTTTTCATGTTCAAGGAAAAGTTTTCAATTTCCGAGAATTGAAAGAAAACATACCGCTCGTGTATCGTACATTATTTTGTGCGAAGATCGTTTATTACATACCTGAAAGAGGAATTTCTAATTCTTCTTCTTATTGGGTTATTTTACGACGCTATATCAACATCTAGGTTATTTAGCGTCTGAATGAAATGAAGGTGATAATGCCGGTGAAATGAATCCGGAGTCCAGCACCGAATGTTACCCAGAATTTGCTCGTGGAATTTCTAATTAGTTGCAATGAAATCTCCATCTTGGTTTCTGTTCAATGACGGCAAATTTGCAAAACAAAAATATCTATCTTCAACATTGTTGCTTTAAAATGTTTTCTGTGTTTACTACACTCCAGCAGGCCGTGATATACGTCTGTCTTTTTTTCCCCCCAGTCTATGATGAGTCTGGAATCTTGTTGATTTTTTCACGGCTTCCTTAATGTTACTTGCATCACGAATGCAGTAACTTTAGTGGAGTTGTAGAGTTTACTTAATTTTTGCAAATATTTAAAAACAATAATTAACAGTGCAATTTAGGTGAAATTGCAGTGGAAACTTTCCAATTTATAATTATTACTATATTGAACGTCTCTAAAAATAATATGTTAAAAGCCTAAAGCAGTAAAATCAATATGTCACTTAAGCGGTAAGAAGAGGGAAATTGTTATGTGTGTTAGGTTGGGAATACTGAATGTGGAATTTTAGACTTTGCGCGGATTGGTTTTGTGCGGAAACCAAGCAAATACGCACGATCTCGCACAAAATCATTTTTTTGATGTAGAATAATTACATCTTGTTTAACTTGGTTATTTAACGACGCTGTAGCAAGTTATGAGATAGGTTTGGAAGTAAATCCCGAAAAGACGAAGTATATGATTATGTCTCGTGACCAGAACATAGTACGAAATGGAAATATAAAGATTGGAAATTTATCCTTTGAAAAGGTGGAAAAATTCATATATCTTGGAGCAACAGTAACAAATATAAATGACACTCGGGAGGAAATTAAACGCAGAATAAATATGGGAAATGCCTGATATTATTCGGTTGAGAAGCTTTTATCATCCAGTCTGCTGTCAAAAAATCTGAAAGTTAGAATTTATAAAACAGTTATATTACCGGTTGTTTTTTATGGTTGTGAAACTTGGACTCTCACTTTGAGAGCGGAACAGAGATTAAGGGTGTTTGAGAATAAGGTTCTTAGGAAAATATTTGGAGCTAAGAGGGATGAAGTTACAGGAGGATGGAGAAAATTACACAACACAGAACTGCACGAATTGTATTCTTCACCTGACATAATTAGGAACATTAAATCCAGACGTTTGAGATGGGCAGGACATGTAGCACGTATGGGCGAATCCGGAAATGTATAATTATAGAGTGTTCGTTGTATGATCTGAGGGAAACAGACCTTTGGGGAGGCCGAGACGTAGAGGGGAGGATAACATTATTTTATCACAAACCCATATTCTGCATTTGTAAATCGAAACAAAAATAAAACATACAAACCAACACAACTGCAGTTTCATTCCCGAAACTGGTGACGCTATTACAGATCAAACGAGTGGTAGCACAGGTCTGTAGGTGTTGTCGATGCCGAGATATTACTGAGAGATGCCACGCTAATTTTATACGCAACTTCAGCGCCCTAACTGTAGAAAGTTAATACAAGCGTCAATATAGTCTAAAAACAGCTAACCTTATCTCCATACGTCCTGGGAGAAAATACAATCCCTACTTATGATATATTAAATCGAGTTAATAATTCACTGATTGAAGGATTTCGTTTTTCTTTGACTGTTAGAAAAATGTCAAGTTCCAAATCTTTTGTCAGTGCATGGTCTATAGGCTCTTTTTAACGAGAAAATTTTATGCTTTAATATTCGAAAAATCTGGTTACACTTTCTATTTATCCTGTGACGTCATTAATTAAAGTGGTTTTTGGATGACTAAAATTATGAAGTAGTTAACGAGAAGGCTCCGCCTTGTTAAATTTAAATGCGGGGAGTATGAAGACAGAAATGAAAAGAAATATCAAACTTTTATTTCAAACCCCAAACATCCTTACAATCCCAATCATGCTCACAACAACAATCACGAACATAGGCGTTTCACGGAACTATAGGGTTTCGATTAATTCTCCATCACTTTTTGTATGTAGAATAGTAAAAATATGTATTTCCATGAAAAAAAATCCGTAAATCACATTTCTAAGTAATTGAAATGGTATTAATTTTGTATTTACTGAGTCATTGTATTGGGTGATGAGACTGCAGTAAGATCATTAAATGATTATTTTGCGTTATACATTATAATATTACCTATTAATAACGACCTGTGGAACAATTTAGGGTCCACATCTGTGGAGTAACGGTTAGCGTGTCTGGCCGCGAAACCAGGTGGCCCGGGTTCGATTCCCGGTCGGGGCAAGTTACCTGGTTGAGGTTTTTTCCGGGATTTTCCCTCAACCCAATATGAGCCAATGGTGGGTAACTTACGGTGCTGGACCCCGAACTCATTTCACCGACATTATCACCTTCATCACATTCAGACGCTTAATAACCTTAGATGTTGATAAAGCGTCGTAAAATAATCTACTTAAAAAAAAAAAACTTAGGAACGCCGCCTGCGACTCGCGGTCCATGAGTTGGGATTCACTTATTGCAAAGAAAGAGAAGCCTGGAAAAAACAAACGAAAGCTAGAATGATTTCTTTCTTAACATAAACAGATTGTAAAGCATGCAAAAATAACAAAAGAAAGAAGATATTGTTTTAATGAAGAACCATAAGTGAATAAATGAAACATTCGAACAAATGAACGACGTAACTAAGGTAACTGAATGTGTTATAACGATTTAGTGGCCAAGTAAATGACATGCAGACATGTCGTCAAGATGCGTAAGTAGAATTCGCTACCAGAACGGTTAGAGAAACGTCGCGAGGACGTCCCCGCTCGCAGAGGTGAAGGTCTCTTACGTAAATGCTTTATGGTTGATAGAAAAGCGAGCAACAAAAAGCCGCTTGCATTCCTGCGCGTTCGTTGTTGTGCATTACACAATATCGCAGTCTTCCTTCTCACCGCACGCATGCATTGTCAGAATCTAGGCCACACCGTCAACACCGCTCGCTTATCTTCTGGGCATCGCCGTCTTCTTTTCTTCTTATTTCTCTTTCCGTTCATCATTGTCTCCGTGTCACTTCTTCTTCTTCATCATGTTCATGATTTTCTGTTGTGTTTTGTCTTTTTCCCGTTATTTATCTTCTTTCTTTTCTATTTAATATTCTTAAATGTTCTTAATGTCTGTCTTTTCCTATTTTAATTTATCTTTGTCTTATTTTATTGTTCTTATTTCCCTTGTATATTTTCTCTATCTTTTTGTCTTCTCTCTTCCTCATCTTCTTAGATTCTTTATCTCCATGTTCGTCTTTTCTGTCTGTGTGTTTTTTTACGCATGACGCAGAATACGTATTTCTCCGTACGGAATATGGGCACCCGTTCAGGGATCCATTGTGAAACTAAAAACGATAGAATTTGAAATGCTTACTGTAACAATACTATGAGCGACAGCCGAATACTAATGTTGTTAGTAGTTAGGCCATGAAACAATGTAACTTGTGTGACCACTCTCAACGACGTCACCTTCCCAAGTTACGGACATCAGAGCGCCGGAGTTGTGTATAAAATTAGCCATGATTCGTGGTCTTTCTCAGTAATATCTCGGCATCGAGAGGAGCTGCAGGCCTGTACTACCACTCGTTTGTCTTATAATCGCGAGTTCTACAATATTGGAATGATAATAGACACTTTCAGTAAACTACAATGAAAAAATTTGTTATGAGATGGGCCTAATTTCGGAATGTTGCTTTATATGAAGACAAAATATATTGCATGACTTACAAATGGCTTTTAAGGAACCCGGAGGTTCATTGCCGCCCTCACATAAGCCCGCCATAGGTCCCTATCCTGAGCAAGATTAATCCAGTCTCTACCATCATATCCCACCTCCCTCAAATCCATTTTAATATTATCCTCCCATCTACTTCTCGGCCTCCCTAAAGGTCTTTTTCCCTCCGGCCTCCCAACTAAACACTCTATATGCATTTCTGGATTGGCCCATACGTGCTACATGCCCTGCCCATCTCAAACGTCTGGATTTAATAAAAATATATAGCATGCTCTTCATTAATTAGGTCTACTTCTCTTGTCATTGACCCATACAATGCATTTGTAAACCGAAACAAAAATGAAACATTCAAACAATGCAACTGTACCTAGTTTCTTTCCCGAAACTTGGTAGCCACTGGCGTAGCTCAGTCGGCTAAGACACTTGCTTGCCGATCTGAAGTTTGCTCTCGGGCGCTGGTTCGATTCCCGCTTGGGCTTATTACCCGGTTGAGTTTCTTCCCCAACCGTAAGCCGAATATCAGGTAATCTATAGCGAACCCTCGGCCACATCTCGTTATTATCAATTCCATCAACGCTAAATAACCTAGTAATTGATATAACGTCGTTAAATAACCAATTAAAAACTGAGTAACGTATTCTACGTGTCAGAGTATCTCTTACACAGCGCAGTTTTTTGTCGGCATTTTTTAAAATCTCTTTGTTGGTATTTTATTATCCACGTCTGGGTCTTCCTTTTGTTTCGCGTTGTCTTTTTCGCCATGATCGTCTACATCATTTTCCTCCTCTGTTTTATATTCTCTTCTCTTTAGTGTGTCGTAACAATGTTTGTGCGAGATCGTGCGTATTTGCTTGGTTTCCGCACAAAACCAATCCGCGGAAAGTCTAAAATTCCACATTCAGTATTCCCAACCTAACACACATAACAATTTCCCTCTTCTTACCGCTTAAGTGACATATTGATTTTACTGCTTTAGGCTTTTAACATATTATTTTTAGAGACGTTCAATATAGTAATAATTATAAATTGGAAACTTACCACTGCAATTTCACCTAAATTGCACTGTTAATTATTGTTTTTAAATACTTGCAAAAATTAAGTAAACTCTACAACTCCACTAAAGTTACTGCATTCGTGATGCAAGTAACATTAAGGAAGCCGTGAAAAAATCAACAAGATACCAGACTCATCATAGACTGGGGGGGGGGGGGGAAAGACAGACGTTTATCACGGCCTGCTGGAGTATAGTAAACACAGAAAACATTTTAAAGCAACAATGTTGAAGATAGATATTTTTGTTTTGCAAATTTGCCGTCATTGAACAGAAACCAAGATGGAGATTTCATTGCAACTAATTAGAAATTCCTCTTTCAGGTATGTAATAAACGATCTTCGCACAAAATAATGTACGATACACTAGCGGTATGTTTTCTTTCAATTCTCGGAAATTAAAAAAGCTCAACTACGTTTCGCTTTTTCAAACTTTTCCTCGAACATGAAAACTTCAACATACCGCTCTTGTAACGCATATTACTATTGTTCCTTAACTTCATCTTGGTAACCTTCTTATGTTTCTTGAGTTTTTTTATCTCCATTTTTGTCACCTTTTTTCTTTCCTTTCTTCTTGGTATTTTCGTCCTTGTCGTTTCTTCTTCAAATCCCTGAGATGTTGATAAAGCGTCGTAAAATAACCTACTAAAAAAAGATTCTTCAAATTTATCTTCGTATACTTTCCTTGCCCATTAACTTCTTGCTCTTTTACTTCATCTTTGTCTTCATTTTGCTTCACTTTCCTTTTTTTTATTCATTTGTGTTCGTTGTATTTTCTTCTCCATTCTTATCCTTTCCTTCTGGGCTTCTTCTTGATCTTTTTGTCATGGTATTTTCTTTTCTTCATTATACTTCTCTCATTTCCTTTGTCTCCCATCTTAGTCCCAATTTCTCTTTCCTTCGTTTGTCTGCACACCTTTATTGACAGACAACACTTAACCGTGAAGTCTTCAAGGTTGCCTCTCTTACTCACATTAGATCCGTGTACATATCGATATACTGGGACGAATTTTGAATGACGCCAGAAATAATTACCGTCATTTTCTTCGGGAGGAAAAATAAAGCCGGCGGTGAAAAGTCGTTTAGGTAATCCATGGCGATTCCTTGGCCCCATGTCGCTATTACCAATCCCATCGACGCTAAATAACCTCGTAGTTGATACAGCGTCTTTAAATAACCAACTGAAAAAATACTCTGTCGTCGGAGAGAACTCTGGCTATTCCAACAATTACTTACTTCAATATAACGCTCATTGTTTTAACGTCATGAAGTTGATATACAATGGAAATTCGTACGTTGCATTAGTATCCAAGTGTTACTTTTACCATAAGAATCATTGTAAATTACGCAGAAATAATGGCATCGTGTTGATCCCCGAGAAATCTCTCCAACACCATATTTGTCCATAAATTTCCTGTGGACTGGTAATTGACCTCGGGTCTCTAGCTACAAAAGCCGGTGCTATACCCATTTAGTTAACGGCGTGTTCATTGTTTTGTTAGAGACGACAGTATCTACCAGCTATTTTTTTTTATCTATCAGGAGTCATACCTAATTGGTTGTGCTTTTCTATCAAGTACAGAAACATTTCTATTTATCTATCCGTTTCGCCTTACATTTAGCCTACCTCCGACTTCGAAAAGGAATTCATCACTTAACGGAGGCCATGGTGAAGGGAAGTCATGCATTAAGAACCATCCAGTCTAAATTCCGGGGCATAACTTACAGTCTATTGTTTCTCTTTAATCACTTTTTCACACGTTGTCATGGTGATACCTTCGTCTTAAACAAATACAAGCGTGTCATGAACCGTGTTTTTTTTCTGGATATAAATCATACGGATTTAACATTGCCATAAGAAACCTGTGTATAAATACAATGAAAAAATAACTTCATCAGTGGATATGTTTAGAAATTAGCAGGTTTTGACAGTTTGTAAAACAAGAAAACATCAGGCTTTGACTTAGCAACCATAAATGGTATTCTTTTGTTTTTCAATTGTCAAAGCACACTAATTTTTAAACATTGCCCACTTACTAAGTTACATTATTTCTTCTTAGTTTTATACATAATACTAGTGACTTATGCAGCAAATGCTGCAAGCTAAGTTCATTAGACGTTCAAATAAACATTTTTCAGATTTATTTTCAATGAAGAATGCCAGACATTCTGAAAGTTATTTGCTTCCATAATAATGAAAGATACTCTCTCTCGAGCCAATACTGAAGAGAACCACGCATATAAATATCTACACCACTCCGCCATTAAATATATGAAAAAGACTCAACCCCACTTGATTAATAACTATAAAAATATTTGATTTTTAATAATATTATTATCTTACGTAAGTTTTATAGCTTTCAGTAACATATACTATATATAGGCCTACTATATAGCCGCCACTCAGTAAAATATAGAAATCAAAATCTAATTTAAGTTATATTCTACATTTACTTATACAACCCCAAAACGTTTCACGTTCATATCATCAATATAGCATTAATATGTGTAATTAATGAAAAATAGTCACATCATGGCATTAACTACAATAATATTTCATTTCTAATGATAATAATGTCATCAAACCACCTCAAGTTTTGTATTTTTTAATATCCAATACAAGGCTATACCCAGAAAATTACGCACCACAGAATCGAACCTGTAAATTATTTTTGATAAGTTAAGTTTTTAATAACCAATTGAATTTGAGCTCTAAATATGTCAGCAATACTGCAGATCATGGCCTTCGTGCAATAGCCTATTGTTTATTGTAGTGTGTTTTGTTTTATTCTGAAATGCAATTAATTCTCAAAACTGACAAAAGATGGATTTTCGAAAATAGGAAAATTATGTAGGAAAACTAAGCCTTCGTTGAAAGTTACTATTTTTCTGAAAATCCTTGGATTCCAAGCTTCAAAATGATGGGTGATTCATTAAAATCCGTTCAGCCGTTTTCCCGTAATTTCCATTACCAGTTCAAATTATATATATAGATATGTTTCTTATGATACCTGATGATAAATGCCTATGTCCCATATCCATAAAAATATGGTGTATGCGGTGTTTGTAGTAATGTATGTATTTATGTATGTATGTAATGTACGTACCTACGTATGTGTGTAATGTACAGTCCCAGAAAAAAATGACCCGCCCCTCGAAGCTCCTCACAGAGCCCGATTCACACCACAACGATTTAATAACGGCTTTCAACCTAGTATTTTTTATGCATAATATTACAGCAATATATTTCTAAACTAATGAAAGAGCACGAAATTAAGAGTCATTATTAAACAAATACAATACATACGACAACCCCGATTATGACAATTCATCGCTTGCTAGCAACTAAAAAGTTCAAGGGTTCGGATACTGTAGAGGAAAGAGTTTTTAAAATTAATTATACAGGTTATTTTTGTTTACAGTCATATTTTACTGCATAATTTATAACTATTCACGTAGCATTAATTCATTTGTAGTTTTCTGCCCATGGTCAGGTCTTTCATTACAAACCCAACATTCTCCAGTCTTTCCTATTTTCTGCCTTCCTCTTAGTCTCCTCATATGATCCACATATCTTAATGTCGTCTTTCATCTGATATCTTCTTCTGCCCCGAACTCTTCTCCCCTTCACCATTCCTTCTAGTGCATCCTTCAGTAGGCACTTTCTTCTCAGCCAGTGACCCAACCAATTCGTTTTTCTCTTCCTGATCAGTTTCAGCATCATTCTTTCTTCACCCACTCTTTCCAACACAGCTTCATTTCTCATTCTGTCTGTCCCCTATGAAATGTCTTTCGGGTTACAACAACATGTGAAGTAAAATCAATTTCAATGTACTAGTGTTTTGGAGTATTGAGCATGCGCAATGCGTTGAATCTGAAACTTAGAAAATTCAGGCGGGTCGTTCTTTTTTTTCTGGAAGTGTAGTTAGATATGTGCGTATGTATGTATGTAATGAATTAAGATAATGTGTGCATGAACTTGTGGTATATATTGCAGCTGATAGGTGGAACAAGTCCATGATCATCTAGACCATACCTGCACAAACAGCGCTCAACGAGCGCGCGCGCTCTTTCGGAGCGGGAGATCCGTGTTTACCGCTCGCCGAAACGGAGAGGAAGATACGTCAGAATGACATAGACTTGCTGTAGGTAGAGGAGAGGGAAACGACCACTCAGCTATCTAGTGGAGTGCAGCGTGTAGGCCTATTCTCAGTAACTGTTTCACGTTGCTTACCTACTGCTACAGTACAGTATGGAGGAATCTAAAAGACGGAACATAACATTTAACATTTAACGATTTACAGCTCGAACTTATTGATCTTCAATGTGACCTAAGGGCTAAAGATCGTTTGAATAATACTACTAGCCTGGTTGAGTTTAAACATTAGCAATAATATCCACGACTACACAGGCTGGCTGTGAAAATGATTGCTATGTTTGGCTCAACATTTATATTTGTGAGCAACTGTTTTCTATAATCAACTTTAATAAAGGCAGACATCGAACATCTGTAACTGATGTTTCATTATGATCAGTAGGCTACTGTTCCTTTCAGCTGCCAACAGCATAAAACCTCGTTTTGATGTACTGATAAATAAAAATATAACAAAATGATATTGTACATTTAAGTAGCTATAGAATTTCTATTACTTCTGTAAAATAAATATTTCTTTATTAATTAATAATAGTCCAAGATAGTTTTGCAAACACTGAACGGGAATTCATTTCATAAGCACTCGTAATAGTGCTTCCTTTTGTGTATATTTTGTACGAGATCACCCCTTCTTCCAGTCCACCCTTATACAGAGCGCAGCTAATATCTGCATTCCGCTCACGAGCTGTGAGCCGGCTCGGAGAGCGCAAACCTTGTGCAGGCCTGATCTAGACTCTAGACCACTCCCGTGGGACCATTGTACCGATATGCTCATATGGACGTTCGTGAAAAATTTTGGTAAATGTTTGCCTGGAACTCTCTCATTTAGGGATACAGTTCGTGTTCCTACCTTGAATCTATGACATGGGACACCCAGTTTTTCTTCCCTTTGGAAGAAAGCATGCTTCCACCTTTAAATGATCATCATGTTTAGCGGGGTATGAACTCAAGAATGTTTGATCTAATGGGAAAAGTTGTAATAATCAGATCATCGAGGCTGGATGGATGTGTGCGTATTTGTGTGCATCGTGGGAATCGGGCCTAACCTTCCTTCGTGTCCCTGAACCTCTGTCCAGTCTTGGGGCAAATGTGGAGCAGTAGAAGATGACGCGGCGAGGAATCACGGCCTGCTGAGCAGCGGTCCGTCGCTCAGTGGTATTTATCTCATCCCTGCCCTTCACATTTGCTTCAGGACTGGAATGACCGCTTTGCCATATAATGTATTCACTCTCCGCACATGCGACTACATAACGCCAACGTCTCTGAACTGCTTGCGGCACACCGTTACCCGATTGCCGGCGGCGTCCACTTTCCTTGCTGGAGACCAGAGTTCAAATGCCAGCTCACAAAAATGTGACAGGTTTTCTCGAGGAATTACCGTTTCCCCTACCTAAGTCCACCAGTATCATAGTTATGCACCACATTTTTTCTTAATAGCGGTGTACACAAAAAAGACTTATTGAGGAATCAGTAGATTAATGAAGAAAATTGATACTTGGGGTGTACTATAAGCAGTAACATGAGCTGCTGCCAGGAAGTCAAAAGGAGGATAGCAATGGCAAAGGAAGCTTTTAATAGAAAAAGGAGCATCTTCTGCGGACCTCTGGAAAAAGAACTAAGGAAGAAACTAGTGAAGTGCTTTATGTGGAGTGTTGTCAGCCCACTTTGAGGTCTGTGGATATAGAGGGAAAAATTGGATCGGTGTCGGTTAGAGTTCCCGAGTAGCTCAGTGGTAGAGCGTTGGTACGTTAAACCAAGAGGTCCCGGGTTCGATACCCGGCTCCGGAACAATTTTTCCCTCGAAATTATTCAAATCAACTTTACAGGGAGTTATACCTGAAATCTTGATTTGCATCTGTAACTGATGTTTCATTACGATCAGTAGGCTACTGTTCCTTTCAGCTGCCAACAGCATAAAACCTCGTTTTCATGTACTGATAAATAAAAGTATAACAAAATGGACCATATTTTTTCGTAATAGCTGTGTACACAAAAAAGACGTATTGAGGAATCAGTAGATTAATGAAGAAAATTGATACTTGGGGTGTACTATAAGCAGTAACATGAGCTGCTGCCAGGAAGTCAAAAGGAGGATAGCAATGGCAAAGGAAGCTTTTAATAGGAAAGTGCTTTATGTGGAGTGTGACATTGTATGAGGCAGAAACATGGACATTACTACGAAGTGAAGACAAGCGACTAGAAGCATTTGAAATGTGGATATGGAGAAAGATGGAATGTGTGAAGTGGATAGAGAGAATAAGAAACGAAGCTGTGTTGGAAAGAGTGGGTGAAGAAAGAATGATGCTGAAAGTGAAAAAAAAAAGAAAACTTTTACAATCAACAACTTACAAATAGGAAGAAGCCAGAAAATCGGAAGCGAAGGATGTCATTACCACCTGATGGTAGAATTCAAAACCTTTTGATTATCGATGTAAGCTCTGAGGTATCGATTATTGAATTGAATTCATTACGGTGACATCTGATGGAAAGAGTATACAGGGTGATTCACGAGGATTTATCGCCACTTACAGAGCTTATTTCCGAAGACATTCTGAACAAAAAAGTCACATAAATGTGGGTTTTAGTCTCAATATTTTCAGAATTCCATTAATTTGAAGTTATTTTTAAAATACCATTTCTCTTTTTAGTTTTAAGTGTAAAAGAATATTACAGATAAAAAAAAATGAACTATCCAGAAGTATAATTTCTTTGATTAGCTAGTATTCTGAAGCTAAAAATGTGTCCTGAATTCCATAGTCGCTTTGTAAAGAATTATTTCTCGATTTTTAAATATAAAATGACATTTCTCTAATGCATTTATGACAACAATTGTTACAAATCACGCCACTCTTGTAAATTCTTCAAGCGATGAAAGAGTAATGGAACGGAGAAAAATTCTCTCCGGCGCCGGGATTTGAACCCGGGTTTTCAGCTCTACGTGCTGATGCTTTATCCACTAAGCCACACCGGATACAACCCCGGCGTCGGACAGAATCGTCTCAGATTAAGCTCCTACTCTTGGGTTCCCTCTAGTGGCCGCCCTCTGCACTACGTCATAGATGTTTATGAACGTAGGACCGAAGTCCACACATGTACTGAGGTGCACTCGTTATGAGTGACTAGTTGGACGGGATCCAACGGAATAAGTGCCGTCTTAAATCACGAAGTGATTTACGCATATCTTTCATCGTATGATGACGCAGAATATCTGCATGGAAATATCATATGTACTTCGGTACATTAAAATAAAATTCTTCAAGACTGTACATTAGGATGCATAATTAAACTGTAAAGAATCAAGTTCCTAAAGTCGTATGATTTGTAACAATTTTTGTGATATGTGCATAAGAATGATGTAATTTTTAGTTAAAAATTGACAAACAAAATCTGTACAAAGCAATTCACAACACATTTTTAGCTTCAGAACACTAGCTAATTAAAGAAATGATACTTCTGAATAGTTCATTCTCTATTTGTAATATTCTTTTACCCTTAAAACTAAAGAAAAAAGTATTTTACTAAAAACTTCAAATTAGTGAACTCTAAAAATGTTGAGATTAGGACAAATGTTTATATGACATTTTTTTGCTCAGAATGTCTTCGGAAATAAACTCCGTAAGTGGCGGTAAATCCTCGTGAATCACTCTGTAGAGTTAATCAATGTTTTACGTGATTATTACTTATTTACTTACTTAGTTACTGGCTTTTAAGGAACCCGCAGGTTCATTGCCGCCCTCACATAAGCCCGCCACTGGTCCCTATCCTGAGCAAGATTAATCCAGTCTCTATCATCATATCCCACCTCCCTCAAATCCATTTTAATATTATCTTCCCATCTACGTCTCGGCCTCCCCAAAGGTCTTTTCCCCTCCAACCTCCCAACTAACACTCTATATGCATTTCTTGATTCGCCCATACGTGCTACATGCCCTGCCCATCTCAAACGTCTGGATTTAATGTTCCTAATTATGTCAGGTGAAGAATACAATGCGTGCAGTTCTGCGTTGTGTAACTTTCTCCATTCTCCCGTAACTACATCCCTCTTAGCCCCAAATATTTTCCTAAGAACTTATTCTCAAACACCATTAACCTATGTTACTCTCTCAAAATGAGAGTCCAAGTTTCACAATCGGTAATATGTTTTATAAATTCTAACTTTAAGATTTTTTGACAACAGACTGGATGAGAAAAGCTTCTCAACCGAATAATTACAGGCATTTCCCATATTTATTCTGTGTTTAATTTCCTCCCGAGTATCATTTATAATTGTTACTGTTGCTGCCAGTTATTTTAATTTTCCCACCCCTTCAAAAGATAAATTTCCAATTTTTATATTTCCATTTCGTACAATATTCTCGTCACGAGACATAATCATATACTTTGCCTTTTCGGGATTTACTTCCAAACCTATCGCTTTACTTGCTACAAGTAAAATTCCCCTGTTTTCCCTAATCGTTTGTGGCTTTTCTCCTAATATATTCACGTCATCCGCATAGACAAGAAGCTGATGTAACCCGTTCAATTCCAATTTACGTGATTATTAAATAAAATAAAAGAAAAAGAAATATTTTCGCAATAATTTAGGGAAACGGGACGCTATTTAAAAAAACGGGACTTTTGGCGTCCCGAGCGTACTTTTCTCGGGACAGGGGAAAAGAGGCTGAAAAAGAGGGACAATCCCGTTCAAAACGGGACGTTAGATATTCTCCGAAACTAACGATCACGTGGTGTGGAGGTGTGCAGGCCGCACCGCGATTTAACAACTAGGTGACACAATCGCATTAGCAGGCGAGCGGCTGTAAACAAGGGGAGGCGAGCCGCTTCCGAAGTGAAACCTGCACGAAGCTCAAGGTCCCGAGTGCGTAAGGTTTCAGACGGAAGAAGAGCAGCGGCTGTTGTGTAACGAGGCGGCAACTGGGATTATGTGAGAACGGAGCAGCGGCGCAAAAAACCCGATAGAGAACATGTGGGAAGTAAGAAATCTGACTCATATCTGGTGCGTACGAAGTCTCGTGGAACGTGCTGCCGGGGTCGACATTCTGGTGACAGTTATTGAGTTCGACTTACGGGGAGAGGAAGGTATTTTTTGTTGAAAAATGAGTAGATTGAAAAAAAAAAATTTAAAATACTCTGTGATATGTGTGGAATGCATAGCATAACATTTTGTAGGTATTTGTGCCCTTATCGGATGTTGAGTCGCCATTTTTAAACTTCCTGCGTTATGGATTTTTAAATCACTCGCCCACTTTTATTGTTGTTTCCGGTAAATTAAATTTTCAAAAACAATTTTTTTTTCTTTAAAATACCCTTTGATATGTGTGGAATGCATTGCATAACATTTTGTGGGTATTTGTGCCCTTATCGGATGTTGAGTCGCCATTTTTAAACTTCCTGCGTTATGGATTTTTAAATCACTCGCCCACTTTTATTGTTGTTTCCGGTAAATTAAATTTTCAAAAACAATTTTTTTTTTCTTTAAAATACCCTTTGATATGTGTGGAATGCATTGCATAACATTTTGTCGGTATTTGTGCCCTTATCGGATGTTGAGACGTCATTTTTAAACTTCCTGCGCTATGAATTTTTAAATCACACACCCACTTTTATCGGTTTCCAGTAACTTCATTGTTTTTTTGCTACATTGCCAGACAAAAATGGATATAATTTCTGAACTATTAAAGATACATGCATGAAATTTAGAACACACATTCTTTAGACTATAAGGAAACTTTTCTCTGTAACAGAATTTTGTTAATTGATTTCATTTAAAAAATACGTCCGTTTGTTTGCAAGAAAGGAAATCACAAAAACTATTATTAAATTTTAATTGTTTATTTTACAAACGTAGGGACTAATATCAAAATTCTGTTACAGACAGTTTGTAGAATATGCTTTTGCAAGTACATTGCAAAAAACTGTTTGAATCTATCTTTAAAAACGGTTTAGATATATCAGTTTTAGTACAATCCTGCATTGGGTATATTTTTTTCAAATTTGGGCCCCCAAATAATTTTTTTTTTCAAAATATTTTTATTTGGCTGAGTTGCCACAGCTATGAGCTGTCTACATACAAAAAATTAATATTTTACACTAAATAGAAAAGAATTTTTAAATAATACCATCCTCTCTCCATAAGTCTAGTGGGCGGATTTTAGCGTGTTTGCATGTTTTATTCCTCAGTTCCAGTTCATATACTGTCGTTGTATAAATGCATTTCAAGTTCTGCAACCAAAGACCAAGACTTTATAGTGCATATATACAGGGTGAACCGTAAGTAATGTCATTAATTCCAGAGGGTTATTCTTTGAGATATTTCAAACAAAAAAGTTTAATATAATTTTGCTTGTTTTTACTTCGTTTTCGAGGTAAAAATTGCTTTACAGGTATTGTTAGTTGATGAACGTTGTGGAATTTGTACGAAAGCTGTAGTCCGTGGAATAGTGTAGATTTATATACAGGGTGATTCACGAAAATTTACCGTCGCTTACGGAGCTTATTTTCGAAGACATTATTTTATATGTAAGCTTTTGTGTGATTTAATTATTTTTGTCTTAATAATTATTTAATTTTTTGTTCATTTGCAGTAATAAGTTTTATAAATTTATGACAATTTGATTTGGTAATTTTGATTTATTATTGGTAAAATTTGTGCCAGCATCCCCGGTTATACAATGAATATAAGTGAATCTTTTTGGTTAAAGTAGTTAAAAGTTTTGTTGAGGTTATTCTTTTGTTTTTGGGTGAAATCTTAATATTTATTATGACTTTATTTTGTTTGAGGCTATAAAATCTTTTGTTTTAAACTAGGATTAGATACCCTATTATTTTTAGATATAAATTATTTTTAACCTGAGTAGTATTAGTTAAGGTCTTGAAACTTAAAGAATTTGGCGGTATTGCAGTCTTTTTAGAGGAATCTGTCCCTTAATCGATAGTCCTGAGCAAAAAATGGCATATAAACATTTGTCCTAATCTCATTATTTTCAGAGGAACACTAATTTGATGTTATTTGTAAAATACCATTATTCTTAAGTTTTAAGGGTAAAAGAATATTACAAATAGAGAATGAACTATACAGGAGTATCCTTCCTTTAATTGGTTAGTGTTCTGTAGCTAAAAAATGTGTTTTCAGTTGCTTTATACGGATTTCTCTCTCTCTCTCTCTCTGTTATTTTTACTCGCTTTAACATCTTTGGTCATATCGCGAGTTAATCTTTAGGGTGAAATCCGAAGGCCTGTGTACTATTGTTGAGACTGGTTCTATTGTTGTGAACTAGATGGCGACTGTATATGTATTACTGATTTGTTATGAATATGATTTCGGTGATGAATGAGGCCGGTGATATTCAGGGATGTTGTGGCCCGAATTTCCTGGAATTTGCCTTACGGTTGAGGAAAAACCTCAACCAGGAAATTCAACCCGACCGGGAATCGAACCCGGGCCCTCTGCGTAAGGGACCAGCATGCTGATCCCTACACCACAGAGGTGGTCTATAAAGATTTTGATTGTAAATTTTTAACTAAAAATTACATAATTCTCACGCACTTATCAAAAAATTGTTACAAATCATACGACTTTAGGAACTTGATTCTTTACAGTTTGATAATGCATCCTAATGTAGAGTCTTGAAGAATTTACAAGAGTGGCGTGATTTGTAACAATTGTGTGATAAATGCGTAAGAAAATATGAGTTTGTAGTTAAAAACCGAAAAGAAAATTCTGTACGAAGCAACTATGGAATTCACGACACATTTTTAGCTCCAGAATACTATCAATTAAAGAAATGATACTCCTGAATAGTTCATTCTTTATCTGTAATATTCTTTTACCCTTAAAACTCAAGAATAAAGGCATTTTACAAACAACTGCAAATTAGTGTAATTCTGAAAATATTGAGATTAGGACAAATATCACTCACACCTGTGGAGTAACGGTTAGCGCGTCTGGCGGCGAAACCAGGTGGCCCCAGTTCGATTCCCGGTTGGGGAAAGTTATCTGATTGAGGTTTTTCCGGGGTTTTCCCTCAACCCAATATGAGCAAATTCTCGGTAACTTTCGGTGCTGGACCCCGGACTCATTTCACCGGCATTATCACCTTCAGCTCATTCAGACGCTAAATAACCTGAGATGTTGATAAAGCGTCGTAAAATAACCTACTAAAAAAAAAAAGGACAAATATCGTTCACACCTGTGGAGTAACGGCCAGCGCGTCTGGCCGCGAAACCAGGTGGCCCCAGTTCGATATCCGGTTGGGGAAAGTTATCTGGTTGAGATTTTTTCTGGGGGTTTCCCTCAACCCAATATGAGTAAATGTTGGGTAACTTTCGGTGCTGGACCCCAGACTCATTTCACCGGCATTATGACCTTCATATCATTCAGACGCTAAATAACCTGAGATGTTGATAAAGCGTCGTAAAATAACCCACTAAAAAAAAAGGGCAAATATCATCCACACCTGTGGAGTAATGGTTAGCGCGTCTAGCCGCGAAACCAGGTGACCCGGGTTCGATTCCCGGTTGGAGAATGTTATCTGGTTGAGGTTTTTTCCAGGGTTTTCCCTCAACCCAATATTAGCAAATGCTAGGTAACTTTCGGTGCTGGACCCCGGACTCATTTCACCGGCATTATCACGTTCATCTCATTCAGACGCTAAATGACCTGAGATGTTGATAAAGTGTCGTAAAATAACCTACTAAAATAAAAGGACAAATGTTTATATTACATTTTTTCCTCAGAATGTCTTTGAAAATAAGTTCCGTAAGGGACGGTAAATTCTTGTGAATCACCCTGTATAGAATCTCAATGACGAATAAATTTGTGTAATGTCCTAAGGTATATGAGAATCGAACCCTAAACCTTACCATTATTGACTACGCCTTAGCAAGTTTTTTAGCGTTACGGGTACACTATTGCATTTTGGGTGCTGTGTTTACCGGATGGACTACTGGCCGTGTGCACCATTCTCGATCATCTAGCCCAGACGTCTCAATAGGGCCTTCTCGGAGCACTTCCTCCTCTTTCTCTTTTTCAATGTAAGAGTGGAACAAGATGCGGGACCAGTTCGTGTATCTCCGGATGACGTCATGACCGCGACGTTTAAATAGACATCTGCAATCGCTACGATGTTGTGTCCATCTCCGAGGAAAGAATGTCCTTATTACCGCAAATGTATGAAGAAATAAAAGCTTTCATAGGGAAAGCGGAATTGTGGGAGTCGCAAGTTTCAGTGGTTAACTGTTACCATTTTATTAAACTAAAATTGTTACCTAATTTGAATCAAGACCAGTGTAACAAATATAGTAAAGTATTGAAGGACTTGAGGAAAGAATTTGAGACCAGAATTAAGATTTGAATAGTTCTATTTTAAAATAATTGTTTGTGAATTTCTTAGATGTTTATGTTATTTTTAATTATTGAAAACATTACGAAACATATTATTGAACTATTATTGTAATTAATATATTAATATTAGTGTAACATAAGAATACTTACCTTAACAACCAATAATTGTAATTTTATTACTATTATTTAGTTGAATTTTATTTTATTAAATATAGTAGACTATAAATTAAAAAAAAGAGCGATACCAAAAACCTTTACTAGAAATGAAATATTGTTATTGTTTAGTCAACTGTCCGAAGACAGGTCTGAAACTCGCAAGTGATACCAACAAGGCACCACTTATGAGGCAACTAGGCCAGGAGATAATGGAGTAAGACGGCCAGTTACTTGTGCTTAAATAATTACGTAACATGTATGGTTCTTCATGCTTCAGATATCTTCTTTTTATTCATTGGTAGTATATAATTAGAAAATAAATAAATATATTATTATTATTATTATTATTATTATTATTATTATTATTATTATTATTATTAGTGCATACTACTTAAGAAATTCCTTCCGAAAACAACCGTCTATTGTGCCAGTACAACTCAAAAGTGCAGCTTTGTGGCATTTCTCCCGCGACAGTTACAACTTAGCTCGCTCATGCTTGTAACAATCAGCGATCGGCTATCTTCGGGTATTGTGCTTATCTCTTCAGCTGACTACGTTATCTACACTTGCTCTGTGTAACAACTTTTGTGCGTTGGCCTTGAGACGCCTGATCTAGCTCGTTTATTGGCAATCACGGAAACATGGTTAATTCTTGACAATGATCAAGTTACAGATGCGGTGCACCGACATTTTCCCTCGATCAACTCAGTACCGTCAGCTGACGGTACGCTCGCTTGAGAAGAATCATCTGAGCGCTTGGTTACCGCGTATAAAACAGCGAACGAACGCACTCTGTCAATTATCGCTTCGTTTTTGTTTGTCGGACTGCTTTCAAACATCCTCGCAGTTTTCAAATAACAAGTTTCAATAATCATGGAAGAAAAAAAGAAAAGAGCACCGAACTTCTGACAGTTCGAAGTGGGAATTCCTTTAGAACTCGTCAGCAATTCTGCATCCATATTAGAGAATAAAAGTACTGACGGAAATTCTCTAAGAGAAAAGCAGGCTACCTGGTTGGATTTAACCTCACAATTCAACATGAGTTATACGTGTTTACATGATCACACATAATTTGTAACGTAATTTATACAGTGGTAATTTCATATTATTGATAATAATTGGGAAAATTTCAGTATACGGATACCTCACTGACAATTATCTTGAAATAGGCTACTAAAAAGAGCAGATTTGTATGTGTTTGTCGAATGCTCATCATCTTGCTTACGAAAAGACACATTTCAGTGCCAATAATTTATTTGGGAAAATTTCAGTATACGGATACCTCACTGACAATTATCTTGAAATACTTACTTACAAATGGCTTTTAAGGAACCCGAAGGTTCATTGCCGCCCTCACATAAGCCCGCCAGCGGTCCCTATCCTGTGCAAGATTAATCCAGTCTCTATCATCACACCCCACGTCCCTCAATTCCATTTTAATACTATCCTCCCATCTACGTCTCGGCCTCCCTAAAGGTCTTTTTCCCTCCGGTCTCCCAACTAACACTCTATATGCATTTCTGGATTCGCCCATACGTGCTACATGCCCTGCCCATCTCAAACGTCTGGATTTAATGTTCCTAATTATGTCAGGTGAAGAATACAATGCGTGCAGTTCTGTGTTGTGTAACTTTCTCCATTCTCCTGTAACTTCATCCCGCTTAGCCCCAAATATTTTCCTTAGCACCTTATTCTCAAACATCCTGAACCTATGTTCCTCTCTCAGAGTGAGAGTCCAAGTTTCACAGCTGTGAAGAACAACCGGTAATATAACTGTTTTATAAATTCTAACTTTCAGATTTTTCGACAGCAGACTGGATGATAAGAGCTTCTCAACCGAATAATAGCAGGCATTTCCCATATTTATTCTGCGTTTAATTTCCTCCCGAGTGTCATTTATATTTGTTACTGTTGAAATAGGCTACTAGAAAGAGCAGATTTGTATGTGTTTGTCGAATGCTCTTCATCTTGCTTACGGAAAGACACATTTCAGTGCCAATAATTTATTTGGGAACATTTCAGTATACGGATACCTTGCTAACGATTATTCAAAAAAAAAAAAAAAAAACAATTCGTTTGTGTATGTCGAATACGCATCATCATGCATACGAAAAGGAAGTTTTTAGTCCCAATTTTTTTTCTGTTCACAAGGTTGGAATTTTGGAGGAAGAGGGAAAGGAAGGTATTCGAGTAATTTCTCTTAATTCAAGCGTAAATAGCCTAATTCTCAAAAAGGTCATGTAGGTCCTAATAATTTCAAACGGCAAATCTATAGCTAATAAGTGATAATCCCGCATTCTACAAAATGGTCATTTAGTTTTGCTATATTATTACCGGCATAGAATAACTACTTTATTACTATGTTAACAAAATTGGACAGTTAGGCCTAAATAATATTTTGTCCTCAAGTAAAGTCCCGATCTTCCAAAGCAGAAACATATATAAAACATTAGTCTATTTTGAGAAAAAAAACATTTTTATTATTCATCTACAAACTTACTCTTTCTACAATAACACCAATTCTGTTATTTCCGCAGTGATTTGCCTGTTCAAGATACATCATTTCGTCTTCAATTCCATCAAGCACGTCAAATCGTGCCGCCATTTTGGTTTTCTCGACTTGACCATGTTCAGTTCAAGATAATCGGTTCCACACCCGTGATCAAATTTAATCATCATCAACTCGCTTGTTTAACTTTGATCGAGATTGATACTCCGCAAATTGGCGTTGAAGATGGTCAAGTGCCGACTTAACCATGGTCAAATTTTAATCGAGAATGGTGCACACGGGCATAGGAGTGCGAGAGCTTGCTTAACTTCCCTTAAAGAAGGCGCAGACTATATTTATGTATAGTCCTTTCCATGACAAGAAAGCATTTGTTTGTTGTTAGTAACTCTTAGCTGAATACCAACATCTGCTGCCATGACAACCTCTCATCTTTCCGTCTGCAGTAGGCCTACGCTATAATTGCCGCGTGTCTCGATGTAAGGTCTTCAAATAACACACACAGACACAACTCCCGAGATGCTTGTTTGTTATTGTAAGTGATAAGAGAAGTGATTATAAAACATTCATAACAAAGAGACATTTATAATAATAAGCATAGGCTATGTTGCAATTAAGGTAGTCTATATACAGGGCTTCTACAAAAGACCTTTCCGGTTTCTAACATGTGTAATTTACGTTTTATGAATCTGACGTGCATGAAAATAGCACCAATGGAAAGAGAAACTCAAAAAGTAGTGTAGTTCCTTACCCTAAGGCAGTGATGTCAAAGCAAGCGCATTTTTCTGACCTTGATGTCGTGCGCGGGCTTCAAGCGCTGAGTATGGAAAGAGGAAGGGTTGTGTATATGAATAAGCAACTTGTTAGATGAAGAAAACAGTGGTGCACAAACTTCAAACGGAAATTGAAATGTTATGTCGTTATTTTTATATGGCTTCTTTCTGTTTAATCTATATTGTCTGTAAAACAAAAGTACTAACACTGATTTCTTAATATTGCACTTGTGTTTTAAATCTTAATAACATAATAGAGAGTTAAGAAGGAATATTCACTTAAATTCCATAGTAGTATAATATTATACTGTATTGAGTGGATGAAACACATCATTTATAAAGAAAGTGATATTCCAAAGAAAGAGATTGAGTATGACATGATAAATTGGACTTCATATTTATGATATCTTCAGCCTTACAAAAGTAATCAATAAATTAATCAAAACAATATTACAGTACAAAGCAAAGTTACCTAGGTACTGTATCTGTTTTAAGTGTAACTAATATTACATAACAAAACTCTTATCGCATTATGCTTTTAAGGTGATATTTGTGAGCAACTTCCTATCATCAGAATATTAAATTATTTTCTCGAAATGTGCTGAAGCTATAGAGCTGACATTTTTACAACACATGGGCACGTATCTTTTGCTTATGATGTAACAGTAGTTGCTTTGTTAATTAATTTCCTTACAAACAATTTCCATGCGAATATTTTCAAAATTTTCAATACACTATCTTCAGTATAATACGTATATACGCTATATTAGATTTACGAAAACATTCTGTAAGACTACTAAATAAATAGGCCTATATATGAACATTTCATTTTTCTCTAAAAAATTTTAGAAAATATTTCTTTTGAATAAAAAATTCAAACTTGTGAAAAATGAGCATTAAAATTAAAACTTACATTCTTATAATGCATTTATACTTCTCAGGCAAATCTAAAAATTGACATGGATACAGTTTTAATAAGTTCTCTTCCCTTTATCTATTGAATCAGTGCTGGCCATCCCTGAATATAGCTCGACCAAGCGGAATATACCACCTCTTTCGTCTGTCTCTTTCCTTTCCGCTGTAAAGCGTTCAGGCTCTCCTGGGCTCTAAAGAGCGCGCTTGCTCCTGTGGGCATCAATTGACATCACTGGGGTAGAGTATTTACTGCTGTAAGCTGTACCTAACCCCTTAATAATGTTCAATGTGCCCCCCCCCCCCTTGGTAAGAAGGCACACATGAAGCCTTTAGCGGATTTTCCGACCCCAGATTCTGAGGTTATGTCTGTTCACCTTACTTTTTTTATTTTATTGGGTTATTTTACGACTCTGTATCAACAGATAGGTTATTTAGCGTCTGAATGAAATGAAGGTGATAATGCCGGTGAAATGAGTCCGGAATCCAGTATTTGCTCGTATTGGGTTAAGGGAAAACCCCGGGAAAAACCTCAACCAGGTAACTTACCCCGACCGGGATTCGAACCCGGGCCACCTGGTTTCGCGGCCAGACGCCCTTACCGTTACTCCACAGCTGTGGGCTGTTCATCTTACTAGAAAGATGAAAAGTGGCTCCGTCAGAAAACATCGCAACATGAGGAAGGTGATTTTTCTTGATTTCCGTGCGTGTTAGGACCGGCGATAGCTGCGTGCGAGACAGGAAGGCCTGTCCTTCTGCAGCCAGCCTGGTCATTTCTCTCGAACAATGCAGCCGTACCTGTGTTGTGTTGCATGACACAAAAAGAAGTCAACAGTTCAAAGAAATGCTGGAGGAAAAGTTAGGAATTTCCGATGTACACCCACCCAAGCGTGAGTAATTTGGTTCAGTCTTCTCGCTATGACTCACAGAACTGCTGGTCGCCATAATATTGCTGCGTTGTGGGGGAGGACGGGGCTAACAGGCTCCTTAACCAGAGATCTTGCCGACAAGTATGCAGTCTGATTTGCATTATTGTACAAGTGGAATAACGATGCTTCTCAGATGTTTAGTCCAAAATAAACAGAGTCACGATGATGAAACAGTTTACATATTTCGCAACAATTCTCTTATTTTCTCATGTTATTAGTGATACAATTTATTCTGTGTTTAATTTCCTCCCGAGTATAATTTATATTTTACTGTTGCTCCCAGATATTTTAACTTCTCCACCTCTTCAAAAGATAAATTTACAATTTTTATATTTCCATTTCGTACAATATTCTCGTCACGAGACATAATCATCAAAGCTCGGAACTTGGGGACTTGTGTCGTGTGCATGAGTAAGGTTACAAGTACAATGTACACACAGCTCAAGCTGCAAGTGCTCAGGGACAGTCGTGTGTACTAAGAAAGTGGTCACATCGAATGGCAAGAAGACGAACGAAGAAACTGTGTCATGTCGAAGACAATGACATTCAGAGAATTACAGGTAAACGGTCTGTTAGAGGAATGAGAAAATACGTGGTATTCAAATGGGTATTATAGAAGTCTGAAAATATATTTCTTAAATTTTAGGTTCAGAATTTCTTGGAGAAATTCTGAGGAGATACATTATTTTCTTCTAATGCAGAGTTTATATTTTGTAAGTTGTGCCACACATAAACTAGAGACTGGAAACGGACATTAATTGAAAGACATTGCAGTCTCTTAAATCGGTGGAAAATTTGTCCATAGGCAAGGATCAAGTCGTAGTGGAACCTTCCCTAGTAGTGACACAGAAATTGAAAACTATTTTCGAGAAAAATTTAGAATACTTATCTTTCTCAGATACGAGATCAGCTAGCAACTGCTGAAAATCGAACAGGAAACAGTGACAATGAAAACATTCAGTATTTTAAGTTTGCTCCCGTCACTTCATGTGACGTGGAAATAAGTTTCTTCAGTTTCAAATCATGTTTAACTAACAGACGAAAAAGTTATGCGTTCGAAAATCTTCGAATTTATGTAGTCATACAATGTAATAAAATGTACAGAGCAGAACTGTAAATTTGATATATTTTGCATGTTTATTTATATATATGCCATAAAATTACGTGTTTCAACCTACCATAATATTATCAATATGTTGCTTCAGCCAGGAACCACCTTTATAGCAGACCTGACAGTGCCTCTGTGCTGGAAGCGGGAGTTTGTTGACATTGAAGTCCGGTCGCTTAGCCACGTTCAAAGACACAAGTCCCCAAGTTCCGAGCTTTGATAATCATATACTTTGTCTCTCCGGGATTTACTTCCAAACTTATCTCTTTACTTGCTTCAAGTAGAATACCCGTGTTTTCCCTAATCGTTTGTGGATTTTCTCCTAACATATTCACGTCATCCGCATAGACAAGCAGCTGATGTAACCCTTTCAATTCCAAATCCTCTCTGTTATTCTGGACCTTCCTAATGGCATATTCTAGAGCAAAGTTAAAAAGTAAAGGTGATAGTGCATCTCCCTGCTTTAGCCCACAGTGAATTGGAAAAGCATCAGATAGAAACTGACCTATACGAACTCTGCTGTATGTTTCACTGAGACACATTTTAATTAATCGAACTAGTTTCTTGGGAATACCAAATTCAATAAGAATATCATATAAAACTTCTCTCTTAACCGAATCATATGCCTTTTATGAATAAAGAATTCTGTTCCTAATTGGTGATTATCGTTCCTTCCCCATAATAATAATCTCCTATTTGTGTTATGCCGTTCCCACCGAATCTAACCTCCTGTACTCCCACAGACGTAGATGGGAGGATAATATTAAAATGGATTTGAGGGAGGTGGGATATGATGATAGAGAATGGATTAATCTTGCTCAGGATAGGGACCGATGGCGGGCTTATGTGAGGGCGGCAATGAACCTCCGGGTTCCTTAAAAGCCAGTAAGTAAGTAGCCTAAGTAAGTAAGTATCAGTGATACAATTATTCTTATGTGTTTGCAGTTTATTTTTTGACGTGATCTACGCTTTCCTCTTATCCAAACTTAGTCTGAATTGTCAGGACATAATATTAATAATAATAATAATAATAATAATAATAATAATAATAATAATAATAATAGTTTGTATTTATTTATTTATTTGGTATTCCCAAAAAACTAGTTTGATTAATTAAAATGTGTCTCAGTGAAACTTACAGCAGAGTCCGTATAGGTCAGTTTCTATCTGATGCTTTTCCAATTCACTGTGGGCTAAAGCAAGGAGATGCACTATCACCTTTACTTTTTAACTTTGCTCTAG
This sequence comes from Periplaneta americana, assembly GCF_040183065.1. Lineage (NCBI taxonomy): Eukaryota > Metazoa > Arthropoda > Insecta > Blattodea > Blattidae > Periplaneta > Periplaneta americana. Next base: position 5,498,621 of record NC_091117.1, read on the forward strand.
AATATGCCATTAGGAAAGTCCAGGATAACAGAGAGGGTTTGGAATTGAACGGGTTACATCAGCTGCTTGTCTATGCAGATGACGTGAATATGTTAGGAGAAAATCCACAAATGATTAGGAAAAACACGGGAATTTTACTTGAAGCAAGTAAAGAGATAGGTTTGGAAGTAAATCCCGAAAAGACAAAGTATATGATTATGTCTCTTTACCACAATATTGTACGAAATGGAAACATAAAAATTGGAGATTTATCCTTCGAAGAGGTGGAAAAATTCAAATATCTTGGAGCAACAGTAACAAATATAAATGACACTCGGGAGGAAATTAAACGCAGAATAAATATAGGAAATGCCTGTTATTATTCGGTTGAGAAGCTTTTGTCATCCAGTCTGCTGTAAAAAATCTGAAAGTTAGAATTTATAAAACAGTTATATTACCGGTTGTTTTGTATGGTTGTGAGACTTGGACTGTCACTTTGAGAGAGGAACAGAGATTAAGAGTGTTTAAGTATAAGGTTCTTAGGAAATATTTGGGGCTAAGAGGGATGAAGTTACAGGAGAATGGAGATAGTTACACAATACAGAACTGCACGCATTGTATTCTTCACCCGACATAATTAGGAACATTGAATCCATACGTTTCAACCATTTATTATCATAATACACAGCTTTGTTAAATTGACTGAGCATGTTGAGAATTAAATCAATGGCTTTCCCAAAACGAAAGGAAGCAAAAGCAAGGAAAATTGTATTACTTATTTACTGGCTTTTAAGGTACCCGGACGTTCATTGCCGCCCTCACATAAGCCCGCCATTGGTCCCTATCCTGAGCAAGATTAATCCGTTTCTACCATCATATCCCACTTCCCTCAAATTCATTTTAATATTATCCTCCCATCTACGTCTCGGCCTCCCCAAAGGTCTTTTTCCCTCCGGCCTCCCAACTAACACTCTATATTCATTTCTGGATTCGCCCATACGTGCTACATGCCCTGCCCATCTCAAACGTCTGGATTTAATGTTCCTAATTATGTCAGGTGAAGAATACAATGCGTGCAGTTCTGCGTTGTGTAACTTTCTCCATTCTCCTGTAACTTCATCCCTCTTAGCCCCCAAATATTTTCCTAAGCACCTCATTCTCTAACACCCTTAACCTATGTTCCTCTCTGAAAGTGAGAGTCCAAGTTTCACAACCATAAAGAACAACCGGTAATATAACTATTCTATAAATTTTAACCTTCAGATTTTTTGACAGCAGACTGGATGATAAAAGCTTCTCAACCGAATAATAACAGGCATTTCCCATATTTATTCTGCGTTTAATTTCCTCCCGAGTATCATTTATATTTGGAAAAATTGTATTAAAGTACTTAATACACATCATTTGTATATACTCTCTTGAGTAGTGAGAGTATAGTATAGTATACTATGTCATACTTCATACATGATTGAAGTGTAGAATTATATTGAACTTTAAAAATGAAACAATAGATGTGCTTGCTGTTTGTGAATATTTATATATTAAAAAAGTGAGAATCATTTTGTCTTTTTGTTTCCGAACAAAACTAGTTTATCATGTGGGTGAAATATTGTACAAGTAGTATACCTATAGCAACATCTCTACCCACCACGGACCACCTTACGTTGGCGTGATGGCCATATGCCTTCCCCGGAAACTACCGGGTCACTGACCTAAGTTAAGAAGAATAGAATCGTAATTTGGAACCAGTCTTGGACTGCACACTTGAATCACGCACAGTTCTCTTGATGTAATGCATAACAATGTATCATCTTTCTGTGATTTAATATTTACGTTGTCTCGAGCCTAAAACGGTACATGACCACAGGTTTACTGCTAAACACGTGAACGATTTCACATAGTATTCCGCCTTTCTCCTTCTGAAAATGTATGTGTAAATCTTACATCTCAGCCACAATGCAAACTTCAACATAAACCTAATCGTTGCCATGGAAACTCTTCATAGGGCATTAACATAATATCTGCAGTGCTTGAGAAAAGTGACACAAGTCAGTTTCCACAAACTTTTTTTTTATTAATTTATTGACAACTTACGGAACATTTGCTCGCTTGGGAAAAGGGACAGAAGTACAGGGACATCATTATATTTTTACTTCAATTTTTATTGTACCTGCGTTTCTAAATGTACTTGACTCCCACCCCTTTCACTAATGTCCTTGCTAACGTCAGTCACACAAACTTATGGCTGCTGTTGCTTGCAGTGAAATAAACAGTACAGAGTACAGTGTGTTTCAGAAATATGTTGCGTTTTCTATAGAAGAAAGAGCTTATATTATTGAAGTTTATTTTCACACAGGTATCGTGTGTAGCATAACTGAATTTATCTGTGTGGACTGAGCACAAGTGAAGATTAGAGTTACCGAAAGTACGGTACCCTATAATATGGTACGGTACTTAACAGCATTATTTAAACAAGAGTTTTGTTTTACTGTTTGTAGGTATGAAGGACGATGATGGAAACTGGAATTATAATATAACCGAATGTGAACAACAGTTTTTTTTTCACAATTTCTTGATTATATCATTACGGAATATTTTCGTAGAAATGTCATTAATCTGGTAGATATATTTAGAGCAACAGAGTGTACAGAAAGGAAGAAAAGTGTAAGATGGCCAACAAAGGTGACAGAAGATGCTAGAGAAAGGATGCAGAGAGGTCCTAATAAGTCAGTCAAGAAATTAGCTGTAGAAATTGGGGTTTCTTACGGAAGTGTTCACAAAATTCTCAGGAATAAATTAGGTTAGTAATATGCTGAATAAAGTAGACATTACTTAATGTATATAACCGCCTGAAGACTTGAGTTTGTGAAAAAAAAAAATTGTTACTATTCTACTGTTTTTTGATAAAATACTGTAAAGTAATGACCAAACTGAAAATCGTAATATTATATTTCCCTGTAACATAAATGGATACACTACTTTTCTCTCCTCCTATAGCTAGTAAAATGATTTGTTTACATATTGCACTAGCAACTCCAAACTCCTGTAATGGAAGGGGGGCAACAGTGTTTCCGAGTATAGCCAGGTTAATGTTAAAAATGTTAGTAAAAATAAAGTGATGTCCCTGTATTTTTCCCATTACAATAATTCATACAGAAGAAAATCAGATCTACATAAACCAGTGTGAAGACAGTTTTTTTTCCTTCTTTTGTAAAATTAATAGTTTTTACTTGTGCCACTTTTCCCGAGCATTACAGATATATTAAGTGGTAATAAATTTGGTTTTGAAAAAAATTCAGTACAGATCATGCAATATCTCACGTTACTAAAAATTTGATCAAGGTAACAAATGTATTGATATTTTCCTGGACATAAAAGCATTTGATACAGTGAAACATGATATCTTAATTTAGAAATTAGACTTATTAGGAATCAAAGGTAATGATTTAAACTTGATAAAGTCGTATCTCAATGACAGAATCCAAATAACAAGAATTGACAATATTATTCAATTGAACCTTCAATTATTAATATAGGTGTTCCCCAAGGCACAGTTCTAGGCTCTATTTTATTTTAATATAATATATTAACGAATGACTTATTAAAATTGGCTTACAACAATACAATGGTGTTCATTATTCTAATGCAGATGGCACAGTTTTACTTTTTGGTGGAAAAACTTCGTATGATACATATGATAATTCAAATAATGGACTTAAATTAATAAAAATGGTTTGACATAAATTATCTTTCTATCAACGGAAATAAAACCATGATTATTCCATTCTCATTATCTGAAAAATGTAACAAACCTCGTACATCTACATTAAGTATTAAATTACATAATTCTGAATGTTGTCTTATACAGTGTAAATGTCCGATTTTATTAAAGGGTCCTCTGAAGTTAAATAGTTAGGCATAATTTTCGACAGATATTTAAAATGGAACCAACACGTTAATTACCTTTGTAATAAATTACGTAAAATAATATATTATTTTGTTATATTGAGAAATTACTTGTTAATAAGTTTATTACGCACAATGTACTTAATATTATTTCAATCTGTAATTATGTATATATTGAAAAATAGGATGGGGTAGTTCATTTAAAACCAATTTTAATCAACTTTATTTATTACAAAAGAAAATAATTAAAATATGTCTTCATAAACCTATTGATTTTCGAACTAAGAAATTGTTTTTGGACTTTAAGGTTCTTAAAATAAGACAAATTTATTATATTGTATTAATAAAATTCATAGTTTACATAAAAATCAAAGTAATTTTGAATTTATTCTTATATTTATGAAACAAAAGGAATGAATTCTTTAAGATTGTTTGAATCAAAATACAACACTACTACAGTATTTAATCATAGTAGTAATTTAGTCCCAAGAATATATAACAAATTTATATTTAAATATCCTAATGTTGTTCATTCTAGTAGTTCTAGTACCTATTAAATTTTAAAAGTTATATATGGAGTTTATAAATAATGAAAAATTGTAAATTTAAGTTTATACATCTTGTTGCGTAGTAGACATAAAACAAATTGTATTATATACTTCTTAATTTAAAATCATGAATCCGCCCCGAGCACGAGTTATACTCTTTCAGAAGTTAGCTAAAATTTTATCTGTGTGTACTATATTTATGTTAAAAGTATTAGCAAATAAAACTCAGATGGTACCTTAACGAATAACTTGAAAGCTTGTAGTTAGGGTTAAATTTATGTCGATGCAAATAATCCAGCAAATTCGAGAATCGAAGCTGAGCTCAGGATAAACCTATTATCATATTTGCAACTGACAATCATGAAACTTGATAACAAATTTTCAAACCTACATTTAAAAATTACCATGTATTGTGGGTCCCTATCACCACGGCATGACGCGTCCTCAGGTTGTGGATAGAGGAGACGGCCTCCAGATATGGAGGGTAGCTGTGAATATATTGAATAAGCAGTCGCGGACAGCCGATGAGGGGTGGTCCTCCAGCTTGGGGGTTGGACGAAGGGCTAACAACCCATCACCGTAAAAGAAAAGCTTGTTACGAATCCTTCAAATAAGCCTCGGAATGGGACTGATTCTCTGGCACGACCACAGCAAAGGAATAAGGTTTTGAGATTTGGTACTTGGAATGTTACAAGTCTATATAGAACAGGAGGGGTAACATTCGTAGCAAAAGAACTAGCTAGATATAGAATAGACTTTGTGGGAGTACAAGAGGTTAGGTTAGATGGGAATGGCATATCACAAATAGGAGATTACTTGTTGTATTATGGGGAAGGAAACAATAATCACCAATTAGGAACAGGATTCTTTATTCATAAAACACAGAACTGCACGCATTGTAGTCTTCACCTGACATAATTAGGAACATTAAATCCAGACGTTTGAGATGGGCGGGGCATGTAGCACATATGGGCGAATCCAGAAATACATATAGAGTGTTAGTTTGGAGGCCGGAGGGAAAAAGACCTTTAGGGAGACCGAGACGTAGATGGGAGGATAATATTAAAATGGATTTGAGGGAGGTGGGATATGATGATAGAGACTGGATTAATCTTGCTCAGGATAGAGACCGTTGGCGGGCTTATGTGAGAGCGGCAATGAACCTCCGGGTTCCTTAAAAGCCAGTAAGTAAGTACATTTAAAAATGATACTCCCTGTAAGTATATAACCTAAATGTATGCTTTTCGACCCATACAAATTGATATGGGCTTCATTCAAGTACCTTGTTTCCACATCGCCACATTCCCTCGTTACAATTAACTGACTGTAGAATTATTACATTAAGTTTTAAAAATTTCTCAGCAAAGCGTACCAAATTTTCTCTACATCAATATGCGTCATTGTACGCCTGCGTGCACTTTGGAATAATGCTGGTGATAGGCGAACAGGTTGTAGGCGGGGATGATTCGATCAGAATAAGTTATTGTGTGGTATTCACACTCCTAATTATATTCTCACAGTTTTGAAAGTCACAGACACGGTGCGGGTAACCGCGCCACGCACCGATGTAATTCATTGTTATATCCTCCTGCAAGCCGTGACGATGGGTATATTAGATTAAAGATTAGCGGTTGGGATCGTATGAATTCCCTTCTAACGCGTAACGCTTTGGCTGTGTTGTGATTATAGCTGGGTTGTACCCTTATTGGATAGATGAATAGAAATGTAAAGCAGGGCGGGAAGTTAGAAGAAAATGGATGCTGAACTGAGGTTAAAAACTCCTGAGCAATTTTCCGAAATTATCTAAATTCTCTGAATTTACCTAATTCCCATCAGTTTTACTTAATTTGAGGAAATTTCGTCACAAGGAAATGTTTCACAACTTCGTTCGAAACTTCTTTTTGAATGTTTGCAAACGAGATAATACTCTACCCCAGACATGTCAATTGATGCCCACAGGAGCAAGCGTGCGCTTTAGAGCCCAGGAGAGCCTGAGCACTTTACAGCGGAAAGGAAAGAGACAGACGAAAGAGGTGGTATATGCCGCTTGGTCGAGCTATATTCAGGGATGGCCAGCACTGAGTCAATAGATAAAGGGAAGAGAACTTATTAAAACTGTATCCATGGTAATTTTTAGATTTGACCAAGAAGTATAAGTTCATTATAAGAATGTAAGTTTTAATTTTAATGCTCATTTTTCACAAGTTTGATTTTTTTATTCAAAAGAAATATTTTCTCAACTTTTAGTATACAAAAGTGAAATTTTCAGGTATAGGCCTATTTATTTAGTAGCCTTACAGAATGTTTTCGTAAATCTAATATACCGTACATACGTATTACTGAAGATGGTGTATTGAAAATTTTGAAAATATTCGCATGGAAATTGTTTGTAAGGAAATAAATTAACAAAGCAACTACTGTTACATCATAAGCAAAACATACGTGCCCATGTGTTGTAAAAATGTCAGCTCTATAGCTTCAGCAGATTTCGAGAAAATAATTTAATATTCTGATGATAGAAAGTTGTTCACAAATATCATCTTAAAAGCATAATGCGATAAGAGTTTTGTTATGTAATATTAGTTACACTTAAAACAGATACAGCACCTAGGTAACTTTGCTTTGTACTGTAATATTGTTTTGATTAGTTTATTGATTACTTTTGTAAGGCTAAAGATACCATCAATATAAATTCCAACTTATCATGTCATACTCAATCTCTTTTTGGGGGGGGGATATCACTTTCTTTATTAATGATGTATTTCATCCATTTAGTACAGTATAGTTGTACTACTATGGAATTTAAGTGAATATTCCTTCTTACCTCTCTATTATGTTATTAAGATTTAAAACACAAGTGCAATATTAAGAAATCAGTGTTAGTACTTTTGTTTTACAGACAATATAGATAATATTAAACAGAAAGAAGCCATATAAAAATAACGACATAAAATTTCACGTTCCGTTTGAAGTTTGTGCACCACTGTTTTCTTAAGATAACAGGTTGTTTATTCATATACACAACCCTTCCTCTTTCCATACTTAGCGCTTGCTGTCCGCGCACGACGACAAGGTCAGAAAAATGCGCTTGCTTTGTCATCACAGCTCTAGCCTATGAAATAATAAGAACTGTGTTAAAAATAAGGTTAAGTTTGAATTATAGGTGCCAAGACTTCTCTAACAGCATGACAAAGAGATTGCTCAAATGCGGATATTGCTTTATTTTAATGTGGAACGTTTTCCTGCGCGGCACTCGAGAAAAACTGTAACAAAAATTACAGCATTGCCCCTTATGGAAGTTGCATCGATGCCACCCGCAATTCATTCGTTAGGTAAGGTACTTATTTCTTCATTCATGTCCCAGGTTATCCTTCTGTTACAATATTGATAAAATACAACGCGCAAGCTATGATAGCGGATCTGGCCTCATTTGTTTTTATATTTTAGAGGTTATGTGCATCGTAGCATTTCCTGGAAGAAACCACCCAGCCATCCGGGATGTCGCCTCTTTATATAGGCAATTCCAACAATGACGATGACGTATTAATTAAAAAATGAATAACGTATTTTGATGCTTCTTTATTTCATAGATGTATATTATAATATTTATACAAGGGGGCCGTGTTAAAACAGTTGCTAAAGATCTGTAATTTCGGTATCAGATGGATTTGGAAAAGATTCAAGTGGAACTTTTTTAACTTGTAGAAGCTTAACGAAATATTAAACTTAATTTTTATTTAATGGCAAATTATTATTCTTACACAAATCGATGTGATTAATTAAATGTGGTGAGTATAAAGACAGAAATAGTTAATTTAATATAGTCTAATAATAATTCTAAAGTAAACAACTCATTGGCGTCATATTGATGTGTGAATCGTTTCGACTATCAATTGCATTGTTGTCTGCAGACTAGGCCTCCTGGAATGAGGAAGCGATTATGAAGTAGTTAACGAGAAGGCTCCGCCTTGTTAAATTTAAATGCGGGGAGTATGAAGACAGAAATGAAAAGAAATATCAAACTTTTATTTCAAATCCCAAACATCCTTACAATTCCAACCATGCTCACAATAACAATCACGAACAGCACGTATGTAGGCCTATTCCTTGTTATAGCGTCATGCCTTGGAATGAGCACTGTTTCGCGTGAAATTTCGGCCAGTGTATGGGACCAGTGACCCCCAATATCGTGGTGAATTAGGAGAACTATGATTGGTAGCGAAATCCGGTTTCGTAAGCCATCTATAAAGGCTGGGGAGATCATCGTACTGACGACACGATACTGGTTGGATGATCGTTCACCTCTGCTGAGGCATTTGGACGTGAGACCAGTAGTCCACGGTTTGGCCTAAACCCTCCATGGGTTATCGCGCTTAGGATATTATTTCTTCATGCAGTACTGTTAAAAACATATGATGACTAATCCAGTTCGATAAACTCGGTGCAGTGAATGAAGCAATTCCTGCGATCTTTGGACTCGCATGTGCACAGCAGGTGTTGAAGCATTGTTTAAAGTTTCTTTTAACTACGTGATGTCATCTTCGCAGAAACTCGATAGTGTGAATTAGATTTGAAACTCATGCCAATGATAACGGGACAGAAGGAGATTTCCTGTCATATCGACGACACCGACGATATATAAAGAAATGAATGTGGAAACGTGACTCATTTTTCTCATAATACGGTTTTAGCGTTTCGCAAGAGTTGTGTCTTTATTATGTTGCTATGGTATTGCTCTTTATTGTATAGCTTTTCTCGAAGCGTTATTAAAGGACTTTACAGTATGTACAGAGCGGTTCTGATAATTAATTTCAAAACCTATCATGGGAAAAATTGCTGAATCATAAAACCCTCTTCTTTATTTAACCATAGTTCTTTGGGATATTTCAAACAAAATAATTTCATACAATTTTACTCGTTTTTGCTTCATTTTCGAGATAAAAAATGGTTTACATGAAATATTTCATATCGTGTTTTAGAAAAACCGGTGTATTGTAGATATAATGTAAATTCTCTTGTAAATAAAATGACACTTTTGATGTTGAAAAATGTCAAAGAATTGGCTGTTGTCACATAAAAGTGGACAAAGTTTATTATTATTATTATTATTATTATTATTATTATTATTATTACTTACTTACTTACTTACTTACTGGCTTTTAAGGAACCCGGAGGTTCATTGCCGCCCTCACATAAGCCCGCCATCGGTCCCTATCCTGAGCAAGATTAATCCAGTCTCTATCATCATATCCCACCTCCCTCAAATCCATTTTAATATTATCTTCCCATCTACGTCTCGGCCTCCTTAAAGGTCTTTTTCCCTCCGGCCTCCCAACTAACACTCTACATGCATTTCTGGATCCGCCCATACGTGCTACATGCCCTGCCCATCTCAAACGTCTGGATTTAATGTTCCTAATTATGTCAGGTGAAGAATACAATGCGTGCAGCTCTGTGTTGTGTAACTTTCTCCATCCTCCTGTAACTTCATTCCTCTTAGCCCCAAACATTTTCCTAAGCACCTTATTCTCAAACACCCTTAACCTATGTTCCTCTCTCAAAGTGAGAGTCCAAGTTTCACAACCATAAAGAACAACCGGTAATATAACTGTTTTATAAATTCCAACTTTCAGCTTTTTTGACAGCAGACTGGATGATGAAAGCTTCTCAACCGAATAATAACAGGCATTTCCCATATTTTTTCTGCGTTTAATTTCCTCCCGAGTATCATTTATATTTGTTACTGTTGCTCCAAGATATTTGAACTTCTCTACCGCTTCCATTTCGTACAGTATTCTGGTCACGAGACATAATCATATACTTTGTATTTTCGGGATTTACTTCCAAACCTGTCTCTTTACTTGCTTCCAGTAAAATTCCTGTGTTTTCCCTAATCGTTTGTGGATTTTCTCCTAACATATTCACGTCATCCGCATAGACAAGAAGCTGATGTAACCCGTTCAATTCCAAACCCTCTCTGTTATCCTGGACTTTCCTAATGGCATACTCTAGAGCAAAGTTATTATTATTATTATTATTATTATTATTATTATTACTATTATTTCATTAATTCATTGATTGTTTTCTGCCCAAGGACAGGTTTTTCACTGCAAACCCAGCATTCTCCATTCTTTCATATTTTCCGCTTTCCTCTTAGTCTCTGCATACAATCCATGTACGCTAGTGGCAAAAAAACCGGACCGACCCTTGTAGCTGATTTCAGAGCCTTGTTCACTCCAGAGCACGATAGACTGGTAACAAAGACTTTCGTGGTTCGAATCCTGCCTGGGAAGGAAACTCTTTTTGGTCCTTATTCAAATTTATTCCCAATACTTTTCGATTACAGCGATATTTTACTACTTAATTAACTTATTATTACCAGAACATGAATTTTACCAGCAATCAAGAAGTATTAGGAATAAATTTAAATAAGGAAGAAAAAAAAATTTCCTTCCCAGGCAGGATTCGAACCTCGAAAGTCTTAGTTACCAGTCTATCGTGCTCTGGAGTGAACAAGGCTCTGAAATCAGCTACAAGGGTCGGTCCGTTTTTTTTTTTTGCTACTATTGTACTTTAATGTCGTCTGTCATCTGATATCTTCTTCTCCCGTTCACCATTCCTTCCAGTGCATCCTTCAGTAGGCAGTTTCTTCTCAGCCAGTGACCCAACCAATTCCTTTTCCTCTTCCTGATCAGTTTCAGCATCATTCTTTCTTCACCCACTCTTTTCAACACATCTTCATTTCTTATTCTGTCTGTCCATTTCGCACTCTCCATTCTTCTCCATATCCACATTTCAAATGCTTCTAGTCGCTTCTCTCGTCGTAATGTCCATGTTTCTGCACCATACAAATGTCACACTGCACACAAAGCACTTCACTAGTCTCTTCCTTAGTTATTTTTCCAAAGGTCCGCAGAATATACTTTTTTTTCTATTAAAAGCTTAATTTGCTATTGCTGTCCTCCTTTCGACTTCCTTGCAGCCAGTTGTTACTTCTTCTTCTTCTTCTATTATTATTATTATTATTATTATTATTATTATTATTATTATTATTATTTAAAATGTGCAAGGCCGACACCTATGGAGTAACGGTTAGCGCGTCTGACCGCGAAAACCAGGTGGCCCGGGTACGATTCCCGATCGGGGCAAATTACCTGGAGTTTTCCCTCAACCCAATATGAGCAAATGCCGGGTAACTTTCGGTGCTGGACCCCGGACTCATTTCACCGGCATTATCACCTTCATATCATTCAGACACTAAATAACCTAAGATGTTGATAAAGCGTCGTAAAATAACCTACTAAAATAAAAAAAACCTGGAAGTGGAACAACCGTAGATACTGAAAGTGAACACAATGCGACCAATAGTACCAGTGCTGTACACAGAGGGCATACCGGAAACCACAGTGCAGAAAACGTGTAACATGTCTCTGTAAACAACTGCAAATCGATTTCGCATCATCACAGCACTTTCTCTTTAGGCTCCTATCATGAGAAAGTCATAGGCTATTCATAACAAAGCGTACGGTCACCCTGGTGCGATATTTAAAAAGGAACTCCCCTTTAGGTAGTTTCCCTGAATGCGCAATTTGCCGTGTTGCGGAGACTACTCGCTGTTTGTTGACCGCGTGACATCATCGTGCAAGCGTTTCCCGTGAGAGTGGCCGCGATGTATTTTCTCTTTCAACTGTACGTGATGCGGCCCGTTCATTGCCACGCCGAGCCGAGCCGAGCCGAGTGCACTGTCGATTTCTGCAGACCACTCAGCACGGCCGGTGTGGATAATGGACGGACTACCTACCACCACCATCAGTGATGATGATGATGATGATAATAATAATAATAATAATAGTAAAAACAACAATAATAATAATAATAATAATAATAATAGTAAAAACAACAACAATAATAATAATAATAATGACAATAATCACAACAATAATAATAATAATGACAATAATCACAACAACAATAGTAATAATAATGACAATAATCACAACAACAATAATAATAATAATGACAATAATCACAACAATAATAATAATAATGACAATAATCACAACAATAATAATAATAATGACAATAATCACAACAATAATAATAATGACAATAATCACAACAATAATAATAATAATGACAATAATCACAACAATAATAATAATAATGACAATAATCACAACAATAATAATGATGATGACAGTAATCACAACAATAATAATAATAATGACAATAATCACAACAATAATAATAATAATTACAATAATCACAACAATAATAATAATAATTACAATAATCACAACAATAATAATAATAATAATGACAATAATCACAACAATAATAATAATAATTACAATAATCACAACAATAATAATAATAATAATGACAATAATCACAACAATAATAATAATAATGACAATAATAACAACAATAATAATAATAATTACAATAATCACAACAATAATAATAATAATTACAATAATCACAACAATAATAATAATAATGACAATAATCACAACAATAATAATAATAATTACAATAATCACAACAATAATAATAATAATAATGACAATAATCACAACAATAATAATAATAATGACAATAATCACAACAATAATAATAATAATAATTACAATAATCACAACAATAATAATAATAATTACAATAATCACAACAATAATAATAATAATTACAATAATCACAACAATAATAATAATAATTACAATAATCACAACAATAATAATAATAATAATGATGATGACAATAATCACAACAATAATAATAATGATGACAATAATCACAACAATAATAACAATAATGACAATAATCACAACAACAACAATAATAATAATGACAATAATCACAACAATAATAATAATAATGACAATAATCACAACAATAATAATAATAATGACAATAATCACAACAATAATAATAATAATGACAATAATCACAACAATAATAATAATAATGACAATCACAACAATAATAATAATTACAATAATCACAACAATAATAATAATAATAATGATGACAATAATCACAACAATAATAATAATAATGACAATAATCACAACAATAATAATAATAATAATAATGACAATAATCACAACAATAATAATAATAATGACAATAATAATAATGATGACAATAATCACAACAATAATAATAATAATGACAATAATCACAACAATAATAATAATAATGACAATAATCACAACAATAATAATAATAATGACAATAATCACAACAATAATAATAATGATGACAATAATCACAACAATAATAATAATAATAATAATGATGACAATAATCACAACAATAATAATAATAATGACAATAATCACAACAATAATAATAATGATGACAATAATCACAACAATAATAATAATAATAATAATAATGACAATAATCACAACAATAATAATAATAATGACAATAATCACAACAATAATAATAATAATGACAATAATCACAACAATAATAATAATGACAATAATCACAACAATAATAATAATAATGACAATCACAACAATAATAATAATAATTACAATAATCACAACAATAATAATAATAATAATGATGACAATAATCACAACAATAATAATAATAATGACAATAATCACAACAATAATAATAATGACAATAATCACAACAATAATAATAATAATGACAATAATAATAATGATGACAATAATCACAACAATAATAATAATAATGACAATAATCACAACAATAATAATAATAATGACAATAATCACAACAATAATAATAATGATGACAATAATCACAACAATAATAATAATAATAATAATAATAATAATAATGATGACAATAATCACAACAATAATAATAATAATGACAATAATCACAACAATAATAATAATGATGACAATAATCACAACAACAATAATAATAATAATAATAATAATGACAATAATCACAACAATAATAATAATAATGACAATAATCACAACAATAATAATAATGATGACAATAATCACAACAATAATAATAATAATAATAATAATAATAATGACAATAATCACAACAATAATAATAATAATGACAATAATCACAACAATAATAATAATGATGACAATAATCACAACAATAATAATAATAATAATAATAATGATGACAATAATCACAACAATAATAATAATAATGACAATAATCACAACAATAATAATAATGATGACAATAATCACAACAACAATAATAATAATAATAATAATAATAATAATAATAATGACAATAATCACAACAATAATAATAATAATGACAATAATCACAACAATAATAATAATGATGACAATAATCACAACAATAATAATAATAATAATAATGACAATAATCACAACAATAATAATAATAATGACAATAATAATAATGATGACAATAATCACAACAATAATAATAATAATGACAATAATCACAACAATAATAATAATAATGACAATAATCACAACAATAATAATAATAATGACAATAATCACAACAATAATAATAATGATGACAATAATCACAACAATAATAATAATAATAATAATAATAATGATGACAATAATCACAACAATAATAATAATAATGACAATAATCACAACAATAATAATAATGATGACAATAATCACAACAATAATAATAATAATAATAATAATGACAATAATCACAACAATAATAATAATAATGACAATAATCACAACAATAATAATAATAATGACAATAATCACAACAATAATAATAATGACAATAATCACAACAATAATAATAATAATTATGATGACAATAATCACAACAATAATAATAATAATGACAATAATCACAACAATAATAATAATAATGACAATAATCACAACAATAATAATAATAATGACAATAATAATAATGATGACAATAATCACAACAATAATAATAATAATGACAATAATCACAACAATAATAATAATAATGACAATAATCACAACAATAATAATAATGATGACAATAATCACAACAATAATAATAATAATAATAATAATAATAATGATGATGACAATAATCACAACAATAATAATAATAATGACAATAATCACAACAATAATAATAATGATGACAATAATCACAACAACAATAATAATAATAATAATAATAATGACAATAATCACAACAATAATAATAATAATGACAATAATCACAACAATAATAATAATGATGACAATAATCACAACAATAATAATAATAATAATAATAATAATAATAATAATAATAATAATGACAATAATCACAACAATAATAATAATAATGACAATAATCACAACAATAATAATAATGACAATAATCACAACAATAATAATAATAATAATAATAATGATGACAATAATCACAACAATAATAATAATAATGACAATAATCACAACAATAATAATAATGATGACAATAATCACAACAACAATAATAATAATAATAATAATAATAATGACAATAATCACAACAATAATAATAATAATGACAATAATCACAACAATAATAATAATGATGACAATAATCACAACAATAATAATAATAATAATAATAATGACAATAATCACAACAATAATAATAATGATGACAATAATCACAACAATAGCAATAATAATAATGATGAAGTGAATATTATTAATCCCAAAAATAATAACAATAACAGTAATAATATAAACTAATAATAATAGCAATAATAATAATAATAATAATAATAAACATGATAATAATGAAAACTAGCAACAATAATATCAATATTAATATTAATAACAATGATAATAATAAGTGATAATAATTATAAGAACAATAATAAAAATAATAATAAAAACTAATAACAATAATAACAATAATAATCATGACAATAATCATAACAATAGCAATCATAATAATAATGATAATAAAGATAATAATAATAATAATAATAATAATAATAATAATAATAATAATAATTCATGTCCAGTAGGCAGTAACGGTCCTCTACACAAGTTCCTCTCCTTTTTCTGTACTGCTCTTCTAAGATGTTCAAAGTTTAACGAACTGTTATAGAGTTGATTAGTTCTGCAAGTGATATAGGAGTTGGTACGACTCCTGATCTCATTTAAACTGTTGCAAGTGAGTCTGCAAAAAAGAAAAGAAAACAAAATGCTTTACATTTGGCATATTTTGTGCTAACTTCGTGTTTTTTAGGGACACTCCATTGAAAATCATTGATATTTTCCAAAAAAAAAAAGTTATAAACAATTTCACTTCTTTAGAATGCATATTTTTATACCCGTTTAAAGAGCTGTCAAAATTATTTTTTCATCGAAGAATTATTTTTTTTACAGATTTCTGATTACAAATCTAGAAACTTCTTGTTTTAAAGTTGACCCCCCTGAAGTTACTAGATGATTGTAGCGAAGGAGAATTTTCTACTTACATAAATATTAATTTTACTTTCAAATCCATTTTTCCGTAAGTTTATTTTCTCAAAATTTGCTTATTAAGAAAAAAAGTTGCTATTTTTAATGGAGTGACCCCTTAAAAATCCACTGTTTAAAGACGTTGCATCAAGTGGTGAGATACCTATGTATCGATGTAATTTTTTTACATGAATTATAGTAAAAATAACATTTTTGAAATTTCAAAATATTTTTTGGACGTCAATAAATCAGGAATTTCATAAAATGAATGCATAGAAATGTTTCTCTATGTCTTGTGAACGTAAAAAAAAATCTCAGCTTAAAAATTGAGATCTTCTACTAAAAACTTGGGTTTGAAATTATTTCTAAAAAGAGTAGAAATGAATCAAAAGCCAAAAATGTTTGGGAGATCAAAATTTGGATTTTGTTAGTGCTTTACATAGTAAACATGCTCTTAAAATTTGGTTGAAAATAGTTATTAAGAAAAAAGTTGTAATTTTTAGTGCAGTGTCCCCTTAAAAATCCACTGTTTAAAGACGTTACATCAAGTGGTGAGATATCTATGTATCGATGGGATTAGTCATAGAGAGGTGTTCATTCATTCATTCATTTATTTTATTCCATAGATCTTACATGAGCAATGAAGCTTTAAGATGTGGAAAATGTCAACATTTTACAATATTACAATTACAATTTTTACAAATGTTTATAGTTTTACAATTTAGTAATTTTCTACAATTTTTACAATTTTGTACAATTTTTTTACATTTTTTTACATTTTGGCGAGATGTAGTGAGATGAGATGAGGTCCGAGGATTCGCCAAAATATTACCCGGCATTTGCCTTTTCGGTGGGGGAAACCTCGGAAAAACCCAACCAGGTAATCAAATCAAAGGGGTTGATGCCAAGGACTCGCCATAGACCATCCGGCTTCAGTCCCACGGCTGGGGAAAACCTCCGAAGAAACCAAAGTCCAAAGGGGGATCCAACCCAAGCCCGAACGCAGCTCCGGATCAGCAGCCCAGCGAGTCTGTCGACTGAGCTACATCGATGGCTCTACTAAAAGTATACAATACATAGCCAATCAGATTATTAAATTTACAAACGCAAACGATCATTCATAAGTTCAGCTATATTATAATACAAAACAAGTTAATTAAATTTAAGGCATAAACAATTCAACCAGTTGTGATATACAGAAATTGATAATACATATCATGCAAACTACTTCAAATTACAAACACAAACAATTTATCAGTAGAGCTATATAGATTACTATTCAATTTAAAGCATATACAATTCATCGGCCAAAACTATACAAATATATACAATACAAAGTAGCATACTTTCATTAAGCTATACAAATTTGTGCAATTAATATCAAGTAGATTAATTCAATTTATAAGCTTAAACAATTCATCAGTTGACCTATACAGTATACTATTCAATTTACAGTACATACAATTCATCAGTTATGCTAAACAAAAAATACAATACATAGTAAACAGATTAAGTCAATATAAAAACATATTTTAGTTGAGCTATATAAAATTGTACATGTCATTTAAGTAGAATAATTCAATTCACAAGCATAAACAATTCATCAATTGTGTAGAAGGTATGAGTATGTAGAAATTTGGTTAATTCTTTTCTGAACCTTTTCTCGTTGTTCTTCAAATCTTTAAGATTATTAGGCAGTGCATTGAAGACTGTTATACATGAATAGCGAACTCCTTTTTTAAAACAGCTTAGACTAACAGAGGGTAGATGAAGATCTGATTTATGTCTTGTATTAAAATGATGAATGTCTTAATTAGTACTGAATTTATCTTGGTTCTTAATATACAGCATCATTAGGGAAAGAATGTATTCACAAGGTAAAGTCAAGATTTCTAAGTTTCGGAAAATATTTTTACATGAGGTCCTTTTATGCACACCGGCCATTATTCTTATAGCTTTCTTTTGTAAAACAAAAACGTGTTTAGCTTCAGACGAGTTACCCCAGAATATTAATCCATATTTCATTACAGAGTGAAAATATGCAAAGTATGACATTTTAAGTAAGTTTATATCACCAATAGTAGATAAGGTGTAATTTTAGCTTTGCTTGGGATTACCTAATATTCGTCCTAGAGTTGGGGAAAACTTCGAAAGAAAAACCCAACCAGGTAACCAGGCCAAACGGAATTAAAACACGCCCTGGCTCAACCTCTCAGCACGAGTGCATAATATGCTCTTGCCTCCTAGCTATGCCTGAGGCTGCCTTCGTGGTATGTAACCAAGGCAACCAATTATAATATTCACATGCCTTCAATTTTTAGACTCCACATTCCACTTTGCTTGCAGTTACTTTTTAATAATAATAATAATAATAATAATAATAATAATAATAATAATAATAATAATAATACATACGTACATACATACATACATACAAATGGCTTTCAAGGAACCCGCAGGTTCATTGCCGCCCTCACATAAGCCCGCCAACGGTCCCTATCCTGAGCAAGATTAATCCAGTCTCTATCTTCATATCCCACCTCCCTCAAATCCATTTTAATATTATCCTTCCATCCTACGTCTCGGCCTCCCCAAAGGTCTTTTTCTCTCCGCTCTCCCAACTAACACTCTATAAGCATTTCTGGATTCACCCATACGTGCTACATGTCCTGCCCATCTCAAAAGTCTGGATTTAATGTTCCTAATTATGTCAGGTGAAGAATACAATGCGTGCAGTTCTGTGTTCTGTAACTTTCTTCATTCTCCTGTAACTTCATCCCTCTTAGCCCCATATATTTTCCTAAGAACCTTATTCTCAAACACCCTTAATCTCTATTCCTCTCTCAAAGTGACAGTCCAAGTCCAAGTCTCACAACCATAAAGAACAACCGGTAATATAACTCTTTTATAAATTCTAACGTTCAGATTTTTTGACAGCAGACTGGATGATAAAAGCTTCTCAACCGAAGAATAACAGGCATTTCCCATATTTATTCTGTGTTTAATTTCCTCCCGAGTGTCACATATTTTGTTACTGTTGCTCCCAGGTATTTCAATTTTTCCACCTCTTCAAAAGATAAATTTCCAATTTTTATATTTCCATTTCGTACAATATTCCCATCATGAGACATAATCACATACTTTGTCTTTTCGGGATTTATTTTCAAACCTACGTCTTTACTTCCTTCAAGTAACATTCCCGTGTTATCCCTAATCGTTTGTCGATTTTCTCCTAACATATTCACGTCATCCGCATAGACAAGCAGCTGATGTAACCCGTTGAATTCCAAACCCTCTCTGTTATCCTGGACTTTCCTAATGGCATATTCTAGAGCAAAGTTAAAAAGTAAAGGTGATAGTGCATCTCCTTGCTTTAGCCCGCAGTGAATTGGAAACGCATCTGACAAAAACTGACCTATACGGACTCTGCTGTATGTTTCACTGAGACACATTTTAATTAATCGAACTAGTTTCTTGGGAATACCAAATTCAATAGGAATAACATATAAAACTTCTCTCTTAACCGAGTCATATGCCTTTTTGATATCTATAAATAACTGATGTACTGTACCCTTATACTCCCATTTTTTTCTCCATTATCTGTCGAATACAAAATATGTGATCAATAGTTGATCTATTACGCCTAAAACCATACTGATGATCCCCAATAATTTCATCTACATATGGAGTTAATCTTCTGAAAAGAATATTGGACAAAATTTTGTATGACGTCAACAAAAGTGATATTCCTCAAAAGTTACTTTGACACCATACGAAATATACTTATATAATTCCCAAATTCGTTATGAATTTGCGAACTTTTTTCTTTATTTACCTATTCGTTGTAAATTAGTTATCACTGCAAACTGTATTTTGAAAATGTTTTATACTTTCAACTAGTGGCTTGTGCAGCAAATGCTGCTGCAAACTAAGTTCGTTAGACGTTCAAATAAAAATTTTTCAGATTTATTTTCAATGAAGAATACTTGTCTTTTTAATAGTTATTTGCTTCCATAATAATAATACATACTCCCTCTGAATGGCTCTTTTTAGGCCAAATACTTTCTCTTGAACCTATCCAACTTCAGTTTTTGAGTTTCAACGCGAAAACGCAAGTATCAATGTAAGGATGTTGGCAGTAGCTATTTTAGGTCATTGTTGATTGTAGGCAAAAGTTAAAAAAATGTCAGGTTTGCTAAGCTTTCGAACAATAGCATTTTCGTATAGCTGCTGCATGTAGAACTTGGAATGTAGAGCGTAAAATCATTTTATCCTACTAAGAGATCTTGCTGAAATGATCTGGAGACTACAAAATTTTGTAGGCCTCTTATTTTATCAATAAGTAATACCTTTTGATCTTTCCTTAGGAACTGTAATTTCTGCGCTCTCTCGAGCCAATACTGAAGACAATGACACATATCAATATCTACACTACACCGCCATTAAGTATATGAAAAAGACCCAACCCCACTGGGCTAATAAGTATAAAAATATTTGATTTTTAATAACAATATTATTATCTTACTTAAGTTTTGTAGTTATATATAGCAGCCACTCAGTAAATTATAGAAATGAAGATCTAAATTAAGATATTCTCTACATTTACTTACATAACCTCAAAACGTTTCACTTTCATGTCATCAATATAGCATCAATATTATGTACAATTAATGAAAAATAGATGCATCATGATATTAACTACAATAATATTTAATTTCTAATGATAATAATGTCATCAAACCACCTCAAGATTCGTAGGTTTGAATATCCAATACACAACTGTACTCAGAAAATTATACACTGCAGAATCTGTTTTTAATAACAAATTGAATTGAGCTCTAAATATGTCGGCAATCCTGCAGGTCATGGCCTTCGTGTAATAGCCTATTGTTTATTGTAGTGTGTGTTTTGTTCTGAAATTCAATCAAGTCGGCCGTGATTCGATAAAATTAGTTCTCAAAACTGACAAGAGATGGATTTTGGAAAATAGGAAAATTATGTAGGAAAATTGACATTTCACTGAAAACTACTACTTTTCCGAAATACTTTGGGTTCCAAGCTTCAAAATGAGGGGCCATTTATTAAAATCCGTTCAGCCGTTTTCCCGTAATTTCCATTACCAGTTCAAATTATATATATATATATATATATATATATATATATATATATAGATAGATTTATGTAGCGTTGCTTTTTTAACTAATACGTCGATACCTGCATTTGCTGAACCCCACATTTCTAGTCTCTATGGTAAGTATTCACTGTGCGGTCCGCAACGCTTGTATTCCGTAATGATGTTCCGTTGCATATCTTGAAGATTTCCCCCTGGTTGTCGCACAAGATGTTTTCACATCAACAAATGTCACGTGACTTGAAAAGGTAATGTCATTGTTGTCACTACCAAGACAATGTAACAGATGTTTCCGAGTTGGACGCGTGAATCAATCTCTCGTGTGCTTAGTTGTTTTTTTCATTGCTGCCAATTGTTTGCTTGTCATCCGTTGTAGAAATTTGCTGTGACATGTATGAAAAGTTGCACACGAAGAAATCTTACGCGTGGTGTGTTGTACCACGGTGCAATAAGGCAGCTCTCTCATCAGGGTGTTAAGGGCACATTTCTCGCTTCACAGAGTACTTACCATTTCCGCTCTTTACTTGAAAACATCCAACAGAATTACTGACATAACTTTCTCTACCTTTACTGTTTACTATTAGAGGAAAATACTTATTCAAATAAATCTCATACCATACCAATAACAAATACCCACACTACAATGCCTGCTTTGTGGTATTGTTATTATTATTACTGAATATGAACAAAATCCGTCCAATAGTTTAGTAGAAATCGCTGTACACAGACAGACTAGTACTAAAATTATTATATTTCATGTACATCATTCCCTGATAAATTGACTCGTAGATACTGAATATGAACAAAATCCGTCCAATAGTTTAGTAGAAATCGCTGTACACAGACAGACTAGTACTAAAATTATTATATTTCATGTACATCATTCCCTGATAAATTGACTCGTAGATACTGAATATAAACAAAATCCGTCCAATAGTTTAGTAGAAATCGCTGTACACAGACAGACTAGTACTAAAATTATTATATTTCATGTACATCATTCCCTGATAAATTGACTCGTAGATACTGAATATGAACAAAATCCGTCCAATAGTTTAGTAGAAATCGCTGTACACAGACAGACTAGTACTAAAATTATTATATTTCATGTACATCATTCCCTGATAAATTGACCCGTAGATACTGAATATGAACAAAATCCGTCCAATAGTTCAGTAGAAATCGCTGTACACAGACAGACTAGTACTAAAATTATTATATTTCATGTACATCATTCCCTGATAAATTGACTCGTAGATACGGAATATGAACAAAATCCATCCAATAGTTTAGTAGAAATCGCTGTACACAGACAGACTAGTACTAAAATTATTATATTTCATGTACATCATTCCCTGATAAATTGACTCGTAGATACTGAATATGAACAAAATCCGTCCAATAGTTTCGTAGAAATCGCTGTACACAGACAGACTAGTACTAAAATTATTATATTTCATGTACATCATTCCCTGATAAATTGACTCGTAGATACTGAATATGAACAAAATCCGTTCAATAGTTTAGTAGAAATCGCTGTACACAGACAGACTAGTACTAAAATTATTATATTTCATGTACATCATTCCCTGATAAATTGACTCGTAGATACTGAATATGAACAAAATCCGTTCAATAGTTTAGTAGAAATCGCTGTACACAGACAGACTAGTACTAAAATTATTATATTTCATGTACATCATTCCCTGATAAATTGACTCGTAGATACGGAATATGAACAAAATCCATCCAATAGTTTAGTAGAAATCGCTGTACACAGACAGACTAGTACTAAAATTATTATATTTCATGTACATCATTCCCTGATAAATTGACTCGTAGATACTGAATATGAACAAAATCCGTCCAATAGTTCAGTAGAAATCGCTGTACACAGACAGACTAGTACTAAAATGATTATATTTCATGTACATCATTCCCTGATAAATTGACTCGTAGATACCGAATATGAACAAAATCCGTCCAATAGTTTAGTAGAAATCGCTGTACACAGACAGACTAGTACTAAAATTATTATATTTCATGTACATCATTCCCTGATAAATTGACTCGTAGATACTGAATATGAACAAAATCCGTCCAATAGTTTAGTAGAAATCGCTGTACACAGACAGACTAGTACTAAAATTATTATATTTCATGTACATCATTCCCTGATAAATTGACTCGTAGATACTGAATATGAACAAAATCCGTCCAATAGTTTAGTAGAAATCGCTGTACACAGACAGACTAGTACTAAAATTATTATATTTCATGTACATCATTCCCTGATAAATTGACTCGTAGATACTGAATATGAACAAAATCCGTCCAATAGTTTAGTAGAAATCGCTGTACACAGACAGACTAGTACTAAAATTATTATATTTCATGTACATCATTGCATCGTCCAGTACTTTCTCAAATGGTAAAATAAAATATGATGGAGGTTGGAGTATATACGAAGTACGCATAGTGTGAGGTTTGATGACAGATGCATAAGCTATCTCTGTGAGGCCGTAGTCCAGCAGTTAAAAGTAACTTTGTTAGGGAATATATTCCATCCATAAGGATAGTAATATTCGCAGTGGAGATAAAGTCCAATCCGCCTTCTTCGTAAATAGAAAAGGCGTTTGCGTGTCGTATGTCATTTGTTTGTAAAACCTTTGCCTGTGAAATGTCTCAGAATTCATAATCTGGCGACAGTTTCGTGTTGCAAGCTCTTTGAGTGTTACTTTCAGCGTTGATGTCGTAACGTTGGTCTTTGTTCGTTGTGTTAATTTGTAATCATCTTGAATGCGAGGTAAACAACAATTACGAAGGTGATTATTGACCTGTTTAGCCGTATTACGACCTCGGGCGATGATCTTATCGAAAGAGTGAGGTAAAAGATGGAGCCTTCTAGACTAGTGCCCTTGCCAGTAAAAGTCCGTACAATATATTACAAAACATAATGCTGGTGATATAATACTTACTTACCGGCTTTTAAGGAACCCGGAGGTTCATTGCCGCCCTCACATAAGCCGCCATCGGTCCCTATCATGAGCAAGATTAATCCAGTCTCTATCATCATATCCCACCTCCCTCAAATCCATTTTAATATTATCTTCCCATCTACTTCTCGGCCTTCCTAAAGGTCTTTTTTCCCTCCGGCCTCCCAACTAACACTCTATATGCATTTCTAGATTCGCCCATACGTGCTACATGCCCTGTCCATCTCAAACGTCTGGATTTAATGTTCCTAATTATGCCAGGTGAAGAATACAATGCGTGCAGTTCTGTGTTGTGTAACTTTCTCCATTCTCCTGTAACTTCATCCCTTTTAGCCCCAAATATTTTCCTAAGCACCTTATTCTCAAACACCCTTAACCTATGTTCCCCTCTCAAAGTGAGAGTCCAAGTTTCACAACCATATAGAACAACCGGTAATATAACTGTTTTATAAATTGTCAGATTTTTTGACAGCAGACTGGATGATAAAAGCTTCTCAACCGAATAATAACACGCATTTCCCATATTTATTCTGTGTTTAATTTCCTCCCGAGTATCATTTATATTTGTTACTGTTGCTCCCAGGTATTTGAATTTTTCCACCTCTTCGAAGGATAAATTTCCAATTTTTATATTTCCATTTCGTACAATATTCTCGTCACAACATATAATCATGTACTTTGTCTTTTCGGGATTTACTTCCAAACCTGTCTCTTTACTTGCTTCCAGTAAAATTCCCGTGTTTTCCCTAATCGTTTGTGGATTTTCTCCTAACTAATTCACGTCATCCGCATAGACAAGCAGCTGATGTGACCCGTTCAATTCCAAACCCTCTCTGTTATCCTGAACTTTCCTAAGGGCATATTCTACAGCAAAGTTAAAAAGTAAAAGTGATAGTGCATCTCCTTGCTTTAGCCCGCAGTGAATTGGAAACGCATCTGATAGAAACTGACCTATACGAACTCTGCTGTACGTTTCACTGAGACACATTTTAATTAATCGAACTAGTTTCTTGGGAATACCAAATTCAATAAGAATATCATATAAAACTTCTCTCTTAACCGAGTCATATGCCTTTCTGAAATCTATGAATAACTGATGTACTGTACCCTTATACTCCTATTTTTTCTCCAATA
Source organism: Periplaneta americana (assembly GCF_040183065.1). Classification (NCBI taxonomy): domain Eukaryota; kingdom Metazoa; phylum Arthropoda; class Insecta; order Blattodea; family Blattidae; genus Periplaneta; species Periplaneta americana. The sequence continues at coordinate 5,524,713 of NC_091117.1, forward strand.
TCTGTCGAATACAAAATATCTGGCCAATAGTTGATCTATTACGCCTAAAACCACACTGATGATCCCCAATAATTTCATCTACAATTGGTGATATAATAATAGTAATAATAGTAATAGTAATAATAATAATAACAATAGTGATGATAATAATTTTATTTTATTTATTTATTTATTTATTTAAAATATTATTTAGAATATTAATGTGCAAAACAACAGCACAAGGCCAATTACAGTTTAGCACGGTACAAAACGAAACAAAACAACAAATGATGATGAGAATGAATGATAGAAAATGGCAATGAGATGAAATACAATCAATATAATAATATATTGATAATAATAATACTATAATAATAGTGATAATAGTAATAATAGTAATAATAATAATGATAATAATAATAATACTTAGTGATAATAATAATAGTGATAATAGTAATAATAATAATAGTGATAATAGTAATAATAGTAGTAATAGTAGTAATAATAATAATAGTGATAATAATATAATAATAGTAATCATAATAGTGATAATAGTAATAATAGTAGTAGTAGTAGTAGTAGTAATAATAATAATAATAATAATAATAATAATAATAATAATAATAATAATAATAATAATAATAAAGATCAACAGTTTGGGTTCTGATAGAATCAGTTAACTGCATTTATCGTAATTGTAGTGTGAATACTTAACTTTCACGTATGGATCATGTCTGCGTTTTAGGTACATTTCGGTTGTAATTTGACCAACTCGTCTACCGTTGCTGTCCTTCTCTCTCCTTTCTCCATACCTCAGTTCATGAGAACGCGATACGTGGCTTGCACACAGAAGGAATTCACATTATAGCTTCAGGACACGAAATGGCGGCCATGAGCATGCATTTGTTTTGTGTTATTGTTGAGATGACATCAGCTTCAGCCTCCAGTGACTCACGCGAGAGAGTGTCACTGCTGCATGCGTGTACGCAGTACTATCGCAAATTTCGATGATTTCATCCCTGTGCGATTGTCAACTGTTCTGATTCGGCAACTCATTTTCAACTGTTTCCTTTGAAGCGAGTTTTGTTTTGTGATCATTTAGCGTTACAATAATTGAGATTTCTTTTAACTTTGGTTCATCTGTAGAATTTTTTATGTATTTATTTAGTGAGATCTCGTTTGTGAATTGTCAACAGATTTTTGTCTTTAAAGATGCTTTTAAAACACCGGACTGTTTGCACAGATAATAGGAAAACAAACAGAGGCTGTGTGTACCATGGCCTACGTAATTACACAAGGCCAGGAAACAGCCAGGTTTTTACTGACGAAAATAAACAATGCAATATGAAATGGCACATTCTTTACGATTACATATCCTGTGTAGTAACTTAAAAATCTTGTAGGAAGGTAATTGTACACGATCATTTTTTTACGAATTTGCCCTTCAAGCGCACGAATTGCGTTCCGGATAGAACCATATTTGTCTAATTTATACGTAGAAAAATCTGCGCTGAATCAGAGGTTCACTGACACGTAGAATATGTCACCCAGTTTCAGGAATGAAACTACAATTACTATGTTCGTTCAAATGAAGCCACATTCCGAAATTATAATAATAATAATAATAATAATAATAATAATAATAATAATGATTTATTTTAGCTGGCAGAGTTAAGGCCGTAAGGCCTTCTCTTCCACACAACCAGCAAAAAGTGTATATACATATGCATGAACTTACAAAGAATTCAACAATTTGATTTAGATGAGAGTTACATGTATACAAGAGTTATTTACGAATTAAACAACAAAATACTATGAACTATTAATTAAACACTGAAATAAACTGGGTAGCAGAATTAAACTAAAATACATAGAATGTTAATATATTTCAAATTATATTAGATAATAGAAAGAGATTATTATGAGACAATTTTGAAAATGCAGCACAATCAGGATGATGTCTAAAGAAAAAAAAAGCAACAGTGTAGTCAGTAATATTTTAAATCAGTATGATTGGAGTGAAATGCTAATAAGGTTATCTTTTAAGCTGTTCTTAAAGGTGTTTGTTGTCTTGCAGCCCCTAATACTTTGTGACAAGGAATTCCATTGACGCGAGGTGGATATTGTAAAAGATGAGGAATAACAAGATGTTCTATGAAGAGGTATATTTAGCGTGCCACAGATAAGTGATCTGGTATTTACGTCGTGGTTAGAGTATAGATGAGAGAAACGAGACGAAAGGTAATTTGGTGTTGAGGTGTGCAGAATTCGAAAGAGTAAAGACAAAGAGTGTAAAGTTCTGCGTTCTTTAAGTCGGAGCCACGAGAGACTTGCGAAGGACGGTGATATGTGATCATACCGTCGGATGCTGCACACGTATCTGATGCACATATTCTGAGCTCGCTGTAACTTGACTGACAGTTCAGAACTTAGGTCACTTAACAAAACGTCACAATAATCGAAGTGCGGCATTACTAGGGTTTGCACTAGGGTAAGTTTTAGTTGCTGGGGCAAGAAGTTTCTCAAGCGACTCAAAGAGTGAATGGAGGAACAGATTTTCTTTATCGTTTCTTTAACTTGAAAATTCCAACTTAGATTATTATCAAAAAAGAAGCCAAGATTTTTTACGACAGATGAATAAGGGATTAGCGTGTTGTTAAGGGTAACAACTGAAAGATTACTGTTATTAAGGGAGTTAACTAAACGCTTATGTCCAATAATTATGGCTTGAGTCTTACTTGGGTTAAGTGCGAGTCCGAAATTGGCCGCCCAAGTGGAGACAGTGGCTAGGTCACAATTTAACTTGTCAATCGATTCATTGATCGTATTGGGTCTGGAATGTATGTAAAGTTGTAGGTCGTCGGCATAGAGGTGATATCGGCAATACAAATTAGTCCCAACACAACAAATTTTTTCACTATGGTCCACTCAAAGTGTATCGCACGTGTCTATTATCACTTCAGTATTGCAAAACTCGCGATTATAAATCAAACGAGTGGTCATACAGGTCTGTAGCTGCTCTCGATGCCGAGATATTACTGAGAGAGTCCACGCGGCACGGATAATTTTATACGCAACTCGGCACCCTCATGTCCATAGCAATGGGAAGTGGTGTCATTATGCGGATATATGACTGTGATTGGTTGGAATTCAAAATTTCATTGCACTTCATTGTTTGAAAATGGAATGACGTCATACAAACGAAATAGTCTCTTAAAATGGCTGACATACATTATCCATTTCAGTGAATTACTGTAACCTGTGTTTTTTTCTTCAAAATTTGAGCCCAAAATGTTCTTTGGCTTTGCCCGTCTCAAATGCCATGTTCATCGGAGCTGGGGATTGAACCTGGCACTTTGGCAGTGACAGTCTCACGTGCTAGCCACGAACCAATCAAGGTAGCTTTTGTATGTGTGGTGAAAGTGATTCAGAATTCTGGTTCACAATAAACCAGAAACGAGAATCGGAACGAAAACGAAAACGGTAAAATTGTTAAAATGTGTACATTTAAATGTGAGCATTCACAATTAACGAAAAGCTTGCCGGAGCCCGGGATCGGGAACGGAGAGTTGGCCAAGTTTCAACTTTGGCGTTCACGTTTCCGATCACAGCCCACTAGATTCATTCTATTGCCATCTAAAAGCTATTTTGTCGTCGTATATTTTGTAGCAAGAAGACCGTGACATAACCTATGCATTATTTTGTTCTGTGCTGTGCATCATGGAGCAAGTTTTATTTGATGAGATTCTAATATTGAGTGTTGAGGAAAATCCTCACGTTTACGATAAGCGGCGCGCCTCGTATAAAGATGAGAAAATGAAGGAGAATACGTGGCTTTCAATAGCTGCATCTTTGAACACCGATCGGAAGCGAATCATATTTTATTACTGTATTGGTTGTATTACACACTACATATTCATGCTTCAATTCAATAAGTACTGTTGTGTTCATTTTTGTTCTATTACAAATCTTTCTTCTGTAATTATTTTACGTTATGGTAGACTTAAAATAGGTTGTGATAATAAAGATGCCTATTGCATGGGGATATTTATAGTACCGTACCTAATGAAATGTTTCAGTTGAAATTTCGAAGTTGGTTAACCTGTGTTTATGTTGGCTGCCTTGTACTCATGAGAGAACGTCATTGGTCAATTATACACAAATGACATCAGAATGCGTAATATCGACTTTACATATCGTTATTGACATGCATATCGATATGAATAGTCGCCTACGTTCTCGGTTTATTGTGACTCAAAAATTTCCATATTCACGTCCTCTGCTTCTCGTTCGCGGTTTTTTGTGAACCAGCCTTAAAACTATGACTGCAAAGTGAACGGAAATGCCTCAAGGAATTATTTGCGCTTGGATTTTAAATCGGTACTCCTGTACAGAAAGTCAGCGTTCTAGGGTTTTACATACCGTTTATTTACTTTATGTTGGAGTAGGATAGCTCAACGCACGAACTAAAATTTTGTGCGGCGCAGGAAATGGTAAGCAGAGTCAGTTTTATTGAACTTGTTAAGCTACCACAACACCGTGGCCAGTTCAAGGTTTTATTATGTAATAAAGTCAGTAAGCAGTGAGTTCTGGTTACTAGACGAGTTCTGTTTGATTGTGCCCTGAGCGTAATCCTTGATTAAGTGGCTTGTCATTCCGTAACGTACTTCAGACTTTACAATACACGACTTGCATTGATTTTATTTGCCTTAAGAATGTGGGATATTTTACATTAATAGCTATTTAAGTAACAAGTTGTGAAATGTGAGTGTTGTACGCACTCCGAGTGTAACACTAACTTTTCGCACGTGTTACGTACAATGTTTTTAACATCCGTTCTGAAATACACGTTATTTTTAGGCCCAATTGTATAAAACTCCCTGACTAAAGATCAACTTTGATCGAAGATCGAAAAGTAAACCGAGTTCAGACACTACTTCTATTGTATAAAAATTTTCTGCGATCAAATTACCTTGGTTCAAATGCAATCTAAGTTCACATGAAAAGGATTTGGCAACATCGCATAAACAGGTGAAATACGTGATGCGCGGACAGGTTTGTTCAGTGTTGCCAATCTAGCGACTTTAATTCTTTTTCAACAACAATTTCTTTTAACTTTTATATTGCTTAAATAGGGATTTAGTGACCTTTTTAGCACCCCATAGTGACAAAATTTAATCTTTCTTTGTCGATAATGAGAAATCTAGCGACTTTACAACTACTTTTTGGCGACTTTCCGTACACTCTGTTGGAGACACTGGTTTTTTGTGCAATGTAAATAATGGCGGACAATAAGAAGAAGGTTGACTGTTCTCCGAGTTGTTATCATGTTATGGTGTTTGATACTGCTAAACATAATAAAGCTTTATAAAACGACAATTTTCGTTTAGTAATACAGTTAATTGAAAATTTATGAATATAGCTATCATATCCATTAATAATTAATGGTTGTTATAAACATATCATTATAGGTTATGTTATTTGATACTGCTGAAGACCATAGAGCCTTATAAAATATAAGATTGTTTGTGTATTAAGGCAAGAAATTGAAAGAAATATATATAAATGTACCTATCATATCTATTAATATTAATAATAATGGATATTTTATCTGCACAATCTGTCACTCGTATATTTCAAACAGAAAAGAAATAACTGAACTTGGATCATCTAACTTAATCGGAGAAATTTCTTCAGTCAAAGTTGACTTTAGTTTGAGACAAATTAATCTCAGATTAGGCTTTATACAACACAAAATTCCAAGTTCAGCTGAAACAAGGATCAATTTAACCTCTGATCTAAGATTAAATGGTTTATACAATCGGGCCTTAGTAAAGCAAAAATAAAATTACTCTATTTTTGTATAGTCGTCAAAATTCCCCAGTCTAAATAACTATTTATTTCAATATAATTTAATTTAAAAAAAACTTGTCGGTTTAGATATTGAGGAAGGAGTTTAAAACAGTGTTAACTACATTTTAGGTTTCACCTCCTCACCTCCCATCCCGTCTCCTTGGAAATTTCAAATGTCACTCACATATTTTCGTTGTTGGTAGCATCTATTAGTGCTTTATGGTTGTGCTAACAGATGGAGTTACTTGTCAACAATGTGACGCTGAAACGTGTGTTCAGGTTACTGCCCAGCGACAGTCCTGATGTATTTTTATATTTGTGATGATTGGTTAATTAATATTAACCCGGCACATTCACAATCACATTCATACAAATTTCCAAACTCTAGACAACCAGGGAATTCCTCTTCTTCGAGAAAAATTTACCGAGAGCCGAGCCCGGGAATCGAAACAGGGATCTCCATATCTGAAAGCCAGTATGCTGACCAACAGACCACAGAGGCAGTCTCTTATACAGTATTTTGATAGGTACTTAAATTTTAAAGAGTATTCAATTGTTTATACAATCTCATTCATTTGCTCCACGTCTTTTGTTTTCTATCGTCGCCTGGCAACCTGGATTGCTGTTATTATCTTTTAGTTGGATGAAAGCTTAGTTTATTCTGGTTCATTTCCTAAATGGAATTAAGTAAATTTACTAAATTAAATATTCAAAACGTGCTCCATTGTTTTCTAGACAGCAATGCAGCCTATTTCTGAACTCCTCTACATAGCGTTGCCATAGTATCAAAACCATGCATAAATAACGTAAATCCAGACTTCAGCTTTTATTATCCTCCGTCCTGTTTTAAATTAAAAAAAAATGGATTTATAATACACAACCATAATATTCCTTAATATTAGTTTGTGTTACTACCTGAAATAACCTGGAATCAATAACAGTCATTGTGGTTGTATTCTCTTGAGCTCTGATCAACAATAACAACAACCCAGGTTGCCAGGCGACGATAGAAAACGAAAGATGTGAAAACAAAATGGAGGTGTATAAACAATTGAATACTCTTTCGGATTTAAGTATCATAATATTATATGGGTGTCATATGAAATTTTAAAACTAGTCTGGGAGGGAGTTGAAGAGGTGAAATCTAAAATATAATAAATTAACACTGGTTTTAAACTTTCCTCTCAATATCTAAATTGACGTGTTTCTGTTTAAATTAAATTTAATGGTTGTTTAGACTGGGAAGTTTGTACTGAAAGCTTGGTATAATAGTAACCTTCAACTGTCATACTGGTTGCTAGGGAGTTGCTCACAAAGGAATTATCCATTTTATGCATAATATAAAACATGTTATATAAAGTGAACCTTGCAAAAAGTATCGGTAATTCAGAAGATTCTCTTAAATAAAATGGCGATTCAGGAAATAATGATATTGAAATTGTTAGAAAAACTGCTCTATGTACCTTGCTTTGATCCCACGAAAGTCCAAGACGTTATACGAAAGAACTTACGAAAAGTGTGTAAGTTGGTGTAAAGAGAAAAAAAAGTGTCTTCTATTACAGAAAAAAATGGGTTTAGGCGTATTTTTCGGATATATGTTCCATATGTAAGCCTTCTACTTTGTGGAGTATCTATTCGATTCTTCGAACGACAATTTATGTAAATAAAAAATGTGAATATTAGTAAATATACTAATGCCATTGCATTCTTAAAAAGAAAATAGAATATTGCAAAAAAAGATTTTTAAGGAAAAAGATCGGAGGTGATTCGCTATAATTGTGTGGAAAATATAAAGTGGTTGGTGACTATGTTATTACAAATAATCGTAGATCACCAGTTGATGAGAAACATAAAACAAAGATTTTAACTTTTAACGAATATCGTAACCAGTTCAAGAAAATAAATGCATCATTTGCAGCTGAAGCCATAGTAATATCTTGAATGTAATACATATACGATGACATTCAAATTTCATTTGTTTTTTAATCGCGTATGCGTAAAATAATGTCACATCCCTATTAAAATGAGGACCTAAAAGTAACTATTTTGGTCCTGCTGTTTAAAAATATATTAAAATCTCGTATATTGAAAGGTGAATTTTCTATCCTTTTCTTTGTATTATTATTATTATTATTATTATTATTATTATTATTATTATTATATTATTATTATTGATAGAATAATGTGGAATGCCGGGAGAAGTGGGTGTCCTCTTAGAAGTGCTTTTCCACCGAAAGATATCAGTTTGGCCTGCCAGGAATTAGAACTCGTGTCTCCGGCGTCAAAAGCCGACTTTCTTGTCATTCGGGCTAACGGTGCACCTGAAAATGAAGTACAGCATAGCTTCCACCAGCTTTGAAAGTCTGCTACACTGAACGCCTGCAAGATATGTTTTACGGTGTACACAGAGAGTCGCTGCAGCTTCAGAAGGCCCCGTGAGCAGTTGCAAATGGCTTTGAGACGCGAGCTGAGGTCAGCAGACTTGCTTAAACCTTCGAGTGACTCCAGTGTAGTCGAAAGTGCCCGGATTTTTTGTAATATTCCATATTCTGACCCCTCACCATCTATATAATTATGTATAGACTTTGTAACACAGCTTACTGTACATAGCGATTTAATTATCGTGGGAAATCGTCATCATCATTATTTGTAAATACAATATTTCCTGTACGTTGCACAGGAAGCTTTTTGTAAGGAAAAGTGTCAAGACACTACATCGAAAAGCACAAACAATTATTTCCTTTCCTTAATAAGTTCAGATTAAGAAAATAAAATTATAGGCCTAAAGCGTAACTTCATTTGTTTTATTAAACTGTTTGGCATTGTTTATTCTACAGTCAATTGTTTCATTTCCTTAGTAAGTTCAGATTAAGGAAATAAAATTATAGGCCTAAAGCGTAACTTCATTTGTTTTATTACACTGTTTGGCTTTGTTTATTCTACAGTCAATTGTTTTACATTTCTCTTGTATTTAACATCGAGTTTCACGGTGCCTTAACATAAAAAGCAGAATGCTACTTAAAATCAGTAAAATTAATTAAAACGAATGAAAACGAATGGCATAAAATTAATGAAAGTAAAATAGTACATTATGCAACGAGCCTATAATGATAGTAATTAAGACGCAAGTATGTTTGTTTATGAAACGAACGCAAGCGAGTTTCATATTTTCATACGAGCGTCTTAATTGCCATTATAGGCAAGTTACATACGACTTTTTATCCTCGACCATATTTCTAACTTGAAATTATTCAGAAGTATCATTTTATTTGTATCTGACTCATGATCGGAAGTGACCTTGTGCATAGCTCGTGTGAGATGTGCGCAGACGCGAAAGTATTGATTTTTTTGCGAGGAACAATAATGTCATTGACCTTGATGTAGAGAATAACATGAACTAATTTTGGTATAACCTGGAAATTGATTTATATATGAAAAACGAGATGACAAATTGAATTTATTTGAATATTATTTACAATTAACGCTAATTATTATAGTAACAGAACATAACCTTCTGCGACAGTATTGGATTTCCAGCCTCCGTGGCGTTTCCCTCATTATCTTTCGATTGCATAGCCGAGAATAATCGAAAACCTGTAATTTATTGAATAGGTGTACTTTAATGACATGCATTAAAGGACTGCTACCAGGTGTATAATTACTACATTTCGGCATGGTCGAGTATAAAGTATTATAAAAAAAATCATTTGTAAGTAAGCATTATAAAAATAGTAATATCCAACAAAACAAAAACATTAACGAATCTTAATCATTCATAACATTTTTTTTATCATTTCGTATAAAAGTTGTAGCATTGTTATGAATAGAGCCAGGATGTTTAGGCATTTAGAACGGTTAAAATAGGCAGACAAAAAAGCCAATAAAAACGTTAAAAAAGGCACAATAATCTTTGAAAAAGGCATTATTCATATAGGCCTAATATAAATTATTTGCAAAACAAGATTTCGTGAAAATCGATGAAAATCAATTGTTTCACAATATAAAATGTGTTAGTTGCAATACAGGATTTGGTCAAAATCGGTTGATTCATAATGAAATTTATGTTGTTATTTGCAATACAAGATTTTGTCAAAATCGGTTGATTCATAATAGAAATTACCTATATTATTGTGATACAGCATTTGGTCAAAATCAGTTGATGTATGACAAATAGATCATTGTTATTTGCAACACAAAATTTGGTCAGAATCAGTTGCCGGGTAACACAAGTTGTGGGGCTGGCCGTGATTGTTTCCTGCAGACCTAAAAATAAGCCAGCCAGCGAAGGTCTTCACACTAATCCAAGATGTGACGTAAGGCGCGTTTGAATTCGAATCGTGGACAGCTCGCTCGGAGGAATAACCGGTTCCCGTTGCTCGGTCATGTTCTGGGCTTCCCACGTGATCTTCTCCTCCACCCGCGACCGGAGCACACGCCGCGCGTTCTAGTTTCTTGCGCTTGCGCAATTTTAACTGCGAAATAAATCTATTGTTGGTTGTATTATCTGAGAGCACTGTTGCCAAGTTTACCAGAACACATACGTAAGATTTGGTTTATTGATTTATTTACTTACTTACTTATTTACTTACTTATTTACTTATTTATTTTCTTATTTACTTATTTATTTACTTATTTACTTACTTACTTATTTACTCACTTATTTAATTACTTATTTCCTTACTTATTTACTTATTTACTTACTTATTTACTTACTTACTTATTTACTTATTTACTTACTTACTTACTTACTCACTTATTTACTTACTTACTCACTTATTTACTTACTTACTCACTTACTCACTCACTTACAAACTTAGTTACTTACTTATTTACTTACTCACTTATTTAATTACTTATTTCCTTACTTATTTACTTATTTACTTACTTATTTACTTACTTACTTATTTACTTATTTATTTACTTACTTACTTACTCACTTATTTACTTACTTACTCACTTATTTACTTACTTACTCACTTACTCACAAACTTAGTTACTTACTTAGTTACTTACTTATTTACTTATTTATTTATTTACTAGCCGTACCCGTGCGCTCCGCTGCACCCGTTAGAAATAAATATAAAGTAATTACATAATTAAAATAGGACATTTGATCCAGGGAACATTCGTGTTTGATAGAAGGATAAATCGTTTAATATGTTACTTAATTTAAATTGTATTTAAAATATTAAAATGCGATCATTTTGATCCAGAGACACTCATTTGGTGCAATGACAATTCCTTTAACATGTTTCTTAATTGTTATTACCAATTATTTTTGGAAAAGCGAAAATTAACAGAAAAATTTTGGCTACAGATTTATTATTATTGTAAGTTTTATTAGTACCAACAATGTAATTTATTCGTCACAACAATAATTCCTTTCTACAATTCGCCTTAAACGCTCTCGTCAACAATTGGATTTTCACTCAACACAGTATTCGTTATAGCACTCCACCGACGACAATGACAATTTACTTGGACTAGTACGAACAACAATGAGCTGTTAATCTTAACTAATATTTACAAAGCACTATTTACAAATCAGAACTATCAGTTCTCAGTTCACAGTTATTCTATCTCAGTCACTCGAGTTCACAGTATCTCGAACCACAGACCTTCAGAGACAGTTCACTGTACTCGAACTCGGGTCCCTCCAACTGCGGTCCACTGCACTCGAACTCAGGTCCCTCCAACTGCGGTCCACTGCACTCGAACTCAGGCCTTCGGATGCTGACGCAGATGCGGACGCACACTCGAGTCGAACTCCGGCACACAAGTCTCGCTTGCTTGCTCTGGCTTACTCACTGACTGAATAACTGAAAACTCTGAAACTCTGTCTAGTTCGCTGGCGCTTCTTCTTTTATAACAAAATCATAGTTGCGAGAATTTTCTACAGGTGTGTAGAGAATTATCTCGATATCTCCACATCGACGGACTTCTGGAATAGTCGGGAAGGTCGTTCCACATTCACTGCGTTAAGTAGCAGCTGCGCGCGCAGCCTCGTCGCGTTGACGTAATACACCCTCTCTCTTCTCTCCACCGCGCGACGTCACTCAATGTTCCGTGGAGCCTGTGCGATCTGCTTTCTTGCGGGACGCTGGTCGTGAGTTCGATTCTCACGTCGCTGTCACATTATGTTTATACTATATTATATTATATTATAAAAAAAGTGTGTTGATAACAGATGTACTCGAATTAGAAAGTTTTTAATTTGTTGTGGGAGCTCTTGAATCTCAGGAGGAACAACTTTTACAACAGCGCAACATAATCTGCTTGGCTCATTACCCAATTTTTTTGCATTGCATTTATTGCATATGTATTTTATGTATTTTAACACGATTCAATTGAGCATAGTTAAAATTTGAATTATAAAATAATGGATTGCTAAGCTAACGTACTATTACTGCATACTAAATCAATACACTCTCGTTGTTCGTTAATTCTCTGAGATAAAAATGAATATGTTCATAAACATTATTATAAGAAATACAGGAAATGAATATACAGAATAACCTATCAAGTTTTCTGTGCATAAGAAGCTATTTTAATCTTACCTGTCCTCAATTCACTCACAAGTTACTGTAATAACATTATAACATTATGTCCATACAGAGAAACTACACTTTCCAATGATGAAATAATAATTAATTATACAAATCGGTTAATTTAGCTTCCGATATTACCATACAAACACAGAAACATTATCTGTAGGCTATGCTTCATAGCTTTCGATTGTTGTGTCCAAGGCCCCTTATAGACGAAGTCATTTGTTTTTTATTTCAATACACCGCCTTAGATGGCAGTTATTTTAATTTTAAAACTCATTTATCTCATTAAATATCAGTCCTATCAAAATTTTTCAGAGAATAAAACTTATCAGAAATAATTTTAAAGAAACTTTTGTTATGTAACATTTTTCACAAAAATCAATAATAAGTGAGATATTTCGATTTATTTAATTCAGGCCCCCTTATAACCCCCCTTTTAAATAACGTATTTTGAATGCCATATAACCTATAATCTAAGTTACAACGAACTTAATTTATATTCCAATTTTCATCGAAATCGGTTCAGCCATTATCGCGTGAAAAGGTAACAAACATACAGACAGACAGACAGACAGGCATACAAACAAAAATTTCAAAAAAGCGATTTTCGGTTTCAGGGTGGTTAATTATATATGTTAGGACCAATTATTTTTGGAAAATCGAAAATTACCAGAAAAATTTCGGGTACAGATTTATTATTAGTATAGATTACATATATCACATTATATTATATTATATTATATTATATTATATTATATTATATTATATTATATTATATTATATTATATTATATTATATTATATTATATCAAAAGTGTGTTGATAACGGATGTACTCCGATAAGTAAGTTTTTAATTTGTTATGGGGGTTCTTGAATCTCAGGAGGAACAGCTTTTACAACAGCGCAACATAATCTGCTTGGCTCATTACCCAATTTTTTTGCATTGCATTTAATGTATATGTATTTGAACACGATTCAATAATCTAAGCTGTTGATAAAGCGTCGTAAAATAACCTACTAAAATAAAAAAAAAATAAAAACACGATTCAATTGAGCATAGTTAAAATTTGGATTATAAAATAATGGATTGCTAAGCTAACGTACTGTTACTGCATACTAAATCAATACACTCTCGTTGTTCGTTAATTCTCTGAGATAAACATTATTTTAAGAAATACAGGAAACGAATACACAGAATAGCCTATCAAGTTGTTTGTGCATAAGAATCTATTTTAATCTTACCTGTCCTCAATTCACTCACAAGTTACTGTAATAACATTATAGCATTATGTCCATCCAGAGAAACTACACTTTCCAATGATGAAATAATAATTAATTACACAAATCGGTTAATTTAGCTTCCGATATTACTTCATATAAACACAGAAACATTCTCTGTAGGTTATGTTTCATAGCTTTCGATTATTGTTGTCCAAAGCCCCTTATAGACGAAGTCATTTGTTTTCATTTTATTACACCGCCTTAGATGGCATTGTATTTTAATTTTAAAACTCATTTATCTCATTAAATATCAGTCCTATCAAAATTTTGCAAAGCATAAAACTTATCGGAAATCATTTTTAAAGAAACGTTTGTTATGCAACATATTTCACAGAAATCAATAATAAGCGAGATATTTCGATTTATTTAATTCAGGCCTCCTTATAACCCCCCTTTTAAATAATGTATTTTGAATGTCATATCGCCTAAAATCTAAGTTACAACGAACTTAATTTATATTCCAATTTTCATCGAAATCCGTTCAGCCATTATTGCGTGGTAACAAACATTGAGACAGACAGACAGACAGACAGACAGACATACAAACAAAAATAAAAAAAAGCGATTTTTGGTTTCAGGATGGTTAGTTATACATGTTAACACCAATTATTTTTGGAAAATCGAAAATTACCAGAAAAATTTTGGTTACAAATTTATTATTAGTATAGATTGTGAAATGAAAAATCAAACAAAAAGAAAAATAATTACATTTCAGTTAGAATGTATTCCAATCACATTTTGAATAATTTTTTCGGATCAATTGATTAGTTTTGAGCCCGCCATGTTTCCTGGAGTTCTCGAGAAATGATGTACTGTAAAAGCTTATTTGATTTCTAATGAACGCAAATGAACTACTCCTCAATCTAGGCGCATTCCTGAATTCCTCGGAACACGATATAATTTTCTTCCGGCAATAATAATGAACGCTTCTATACATTAATAATACATTATGCAACGAGCCTATAATGGTAGTAATTAAGACGCAAGTATGATTGTTTATGAAACGAGCGCAAGCGAGTTTCATAATTTTCATACGAGCGTCTTAATTACTACCATTATAGGCAAGTTTCATACGACTTTTTATGCTCGACCATATTTCTAACTTGAAATTATTCAAAAGTAGGTCATGTTATGGTTATGTAAGTGAGTAGCGAACTGACCTGAATTGTGAGATGTGCGCAGACGCGAAAGTATTGATTTTTTCCGAGGCCGAATGTCATTGACCTTGATAGAGAATAAGATGAACATTAATCTTGATATAACCTGGAAATTGATTTAGAATTAAAAAACGAGATGACAAATTGAATTTATTTGAATATTATTTACAATTAACGCTAATTATTATAGCAACAGAACATAACCTTCTGCGACAGTATTGGATTTCCAGCCTCCGTGACTTTTCGCTAATTGTCTTTCGATTGCATATCCGAGAATAATCGACATAACGGTACAAAGCTGACTTGTCATTGGCTGAACACCTGAACTTTAATGAGTAGGTGTACTTTAATGACATGCATTAAAGGGCTGCTATCAGGTGTATAATTACTACATTTCGGCATGGTCGAGTATAAAGCATAATATTAGTTTGATTGTTAAAACTCAGGCTTTGGTTTGTTGCAGTGTGGACGCCAATGGGTGTGCCGCTCCCACCCCCGCCGCTGCCGCCCCCACCACCACCCCCGCCGCCCCCGCACCATCGCACATGGCGAGGGATGCCGCCGCAGCGTCGCCGGGCCGCGTCATGATGTCGTCCCGCTCGACGCCCAACCTGCAGGCCTGCCCCAGCAAGGCGTCCATCTACTCGTACCTGCACACGCAGTCGGGGCTCAACTTCGCGCCCGTCGTGCAGGCGCAGACCGACGCCGCCCCCCCGCCGCCGCCGCCCGTGCGGGATGCCTCCAGCCTCAAGGGCGTCAAGTACGGCCCCGGCCACGAGAAGTTCCCCTCGTGGCCCGTGTCGGCGGCGGCGGACACGCCCCAGGCCGTGCGAGGCCCCCCGGGGGGCGGGTCCCACCGGTCCAAGTCCTGGACCGACCACACCAACTACCCCAAGGAGAAGGGCATCACCTACACGCGCCCCTACATGAAGCGGCCCAACCCTGCCTTCACCCAGCAGGTAACAAACTTCAGCACCATAACCTAGAATTCACCTAGCAGGTAATAGACTTTGCCAACTTCAGCACAATCACCCAGACTTCACCCAACAGGTAATAGACTTTGCAAACTTCAGCACAATCACCTAGACTTCAACCAGCAGGTAATAGTCTGTTAACAAACTTCAGCACCATCACCTAGAATTCACCCAGTAGGTAATAGACTTTGCCAACTTCAGCACAATCACCTAGACTTCAACCAGCAGGTAATATGTTTACAAACTTCACCACCATCACCTAGACTTCAACCAGCAGGTAATATGTTAACAACCTTCAGCACAATCACCTAGACTTCACCGAGCAGGTAATATGTTTACAAACTTCACCACCATCACCTAGACTTCAACCAGCAGATAATATGTTTACAAACTTCAGCACAATCACCTAGACTTCAACCAGCAGATAATAGTCTGTTAATAAACTTCAGCACTATCACCTAGACTTCACTCAGCAGATAATAGTTCGTTAATAAACTTGAGCACTATAACCTAGACTTCACCCAGCAGGTAATAGACTTTGCAAACTTCACACAATCGCCTAGACTTCATCCAGCAGGTAATAGACTTTGTAAACTTCAGCACCATCACCTAGACTTCACCCAGCAGGTAATAGACTTTGCAAACTTCAGCACAATCACCTAGACTTCATCCAGCAGGTAATAGACTTTGCAAACTTCAGCACAATGACCTAGAGTTCAACCAGCAGGTAATAGACTTTGCAAACTTCAGCACAATGACCTAGAGTTCAACCAGCAGGTAATAGACTTTGCAAACTTCAGCACAATCACCTAGACTTCATCCAGCAGGTAATAGACTTTGCAAACTTCAGCACAATGACCTAGAGTTCAACCAGCAGGTAATAGACTTTGCAAACTTCAGCACAATGACCTAGAGTTCACCCAGCAGGTAATAGACTTTGCAAACTTCAGCACAATCACCTAGACTTCATCCAGCAGGTAATAGACTTTGCAAACTTCAGCACAATGACCTAGAGTTCAACCAGCAGGTAATAGACTTTGCAAACTTGACACAATCACCTAGACTTCACCAGCATGTAATAGACTTTGCAAACTTCAGCACAATCACCTAGACTTCAACCAGCAGGTAATAGTCTGGTAACAAACCACAACACCATCACCTAGACTTCACCAGCATGTAATAATCTGTTAATAAACTTCAGCATCATCATTAGAAACCGGCACAATACTGTATATGAAGACAATTTTGCCAAAATATGAAATTTATTTTTGTAGAATAAGAAAATTTTGGATTAATATTTTTTCGTTTCTTTAACCCTTCAAAGCAGCTTAACCCTTAGAGATCAATAGTTTTATTATACAGTATACTGTATATATAAACAAAACTAATCAGCATCTTGAAATACTTACCTCACTGCAAGATCTGTTACATTGGAGGGTGGATGCTCTACCTTGGCCCAAAATCTATTAACACCATTATTTGCGTTTGCAGTCTAAGCACATATATAATTCTGGCCTGATTCTGTGAATACACAACGCCTAAGATGTTAATCGTTTGTCTTTGATGTCAGCAGCTGAAAACTGTGATGGAGCGGTGCGAGAAGATTCCGCTAGAGGCGTTCGAGTCGCGGGCCGAGCTGCTGGAGGACGGACAGGCCCGCCTGTACCTGCCCAAGGTGGACCGCGAGGGCAAGGCCCTGGGGGACACCGACTACATGGTGCCGTCGCCCCCCGAGCGGGACATCTCCAGCAAGCCGCAGCTGACGCAGGCCGACCTGGAGGAGTACGCGCGCTCGTACCAGGACCACGTGGACCTGGAGGCCTACGCCAGGTCGTACCAGGACCCCAAGCCCCAGGCCTCGCACCTGACGCAGGCGGACCTGGAGGAGTACTCGCGAACCTACGAGGAGGCGCTCAAGCCCCAGCACCAGCAGCAGCAGTCGTACGCGCAGTCGGAGGGCTACCACAGCTACGTGTCCAGCACGGACTCCATCACCACCACGCCCTTCCTGGACAGGTGGGGCTTTGTAGTACAGTTAACAATTCTTGTCCAGCACCACCACGCCATTCCTGGACAGGTGGGGCTTTGTAGTACAGTTAATAATTCTTGTCCAGCACCACCACGCCCTTCCTGGGCAGGTGGGGCTTTGTAGTACAGTTAACGATTCTTGTCCAGCACGGACTCCATCACCACCACGCCCTTCCTGGACAGGTGGGGCTTTCTAGTACAGTTAACAATTCTTGTCCAGCACGGACTCCATCACCACCACGCCCTTCCTGGACAGGTGGGGCTTCTATAGTACAGTTAACAATTCTT
Organism: Periplaneta americana; assembly: GCF_040183065.1. Lineage (NCBI taxonomy): Eukaryota > Metazoa > Arthropoda > Insecta > Blattodea > Blattidae > Periplaneta > Periplaneta americana. Next base: position 5,542,824 of record NC_091117.1, read on the forward strand.
CTCCAGCACCACCACGCCCTTCCTGGACAGGTGGGGCTTTGTAGTACAGTTAACGATTCTTGTCCAGCACCACCACGCCCTTCCTGGACAGGTGGGGCTTTGTAGTGCAGTTAACAATTCTTGTCCATCACCACCACGCCCTTCCTGGACAGGTGGGGCTTTGTAGTACAGTTAACGATTCTTGTCCAGCACGGACTCCATCACCACCACGCCCTTCCTGGACAGGTGGGGCTTTGTAGTACAGTTAACAATTCTTGTCCAGCACCACCACGCCCTTCCTAGACAGGTGGGGCTTTGTAGTACAGTTAACGATTCTTGTCCAGCACCACCACGCCCTTCCTGGACAGGTGGGGCTTTGTAGTACAGTTAACGATTCTTGTCCAGCACCACCACGCCCTTCCTGGACAGGTGGGGCTTTGTAGTGCAGTTAACAATTCTTGTCCATCACCACCACGCCCTTCCTGGACAGGTGGGGTTTTGTAGTACAGTTAATAATTTTTGTCCAGCACGGACTACATCACCACCACGCCCTTCCTGGACAGGTGGGGTTTTGTAGTACAGTTAATAATTCTTGTCCAGCACGGACTACATCACCACCACGCCCTTCCTGGACAGGTGGGGCTTTGTAGTACAGTTAACAATTCTTGTCCAGCACCACCACGCCCTTCCAGGACAGGTGGGGCTTCTGTAGTACAGTTAACAATTCTTGTCCAGCACGGACTCCATCACCACCACGCCCTTTCTGGACAGGTGGGGCTTCTATAGTGCAGTTAACAATTCGTGTCCAGCACGGACTCTATCACCACCACGCCCTTCCTGAAGAGGTGGGGCTTTGTAGTACAGTTAATAATTCTTGTCCAGCACGGACTCCATCACCACCACGCCCTTCCTGGACAGGTGGGGCTCTTCTCCTCGTTATCGTCATGTTCTCCTTGTCCTTCCCTTGTTCTCTCTGTCCTCCCCTTCTCCTCGTTATCCTCTTGTTTTCCTTGCATTTATCTTGTTCTCCTTGTGTTCCCCTTTTTCTTGTATATCCTTCTCATTATGTTCCCCTTGTTCTCCTTGTCCTCCCCTTATCCTCGTTATCCTCTTGTTCTCCTTGCATTTCTCTTGTTCTCCTTGTCCTCCCCTTGTTCTCCTTGTCCTCCCCTTATCCTCCTTATCCTCTTGTTCTCCTTGCATTTCTCTTGTTCTCCTTGCATTTCTCTTGTTCTCCTTGTCCTCCCCTTGTTCTCCTTGTCCTCCCCTTCTTCTCGTTATCGTCTTGTTCTCCTTGCATTTCTCTTGTTCTCCTTGTCCTCCGCTTGTTCTCCTTGTCCTCCCCTTCTCCTCGTTATCCTTTTGTTCTCCTTTCATTTATCTTGTTCTCCTTGTGTTCCCCTTTTTCTTGTATTATCCTTCTTCTCAGTATGTTCCCCTTGTTCTCCTTGTCCTCCCCTTGTTCTCCTTGTCCTCTCCTTGTTCTCCTTGTCCTCCCCTTCTCCTCGTTATCCTCTTGTTCTCCTTGCATTTCTCTTGTTATCCTTGAATTTCTCTTGTTCTCCTTGTCCTCCCCTTCTCGTTATCCTCTTATTCTCCTTGCATTTATCTTGTTCTCCTTGTCCTCCCCTTCTCCTCATTATCCTTTTGTTCTCCTTTCATTTATCTTGTTCTCCTTGTGTTCCGCTTTTTCTTGTATTATCCTTCTTCTCATTGTGTTCCCCATGTACTCCTTGTCCTCCCTTTCTGCTCGTTATCCTCTTGTTCTTCTTGCATTTCTCTTGTTCTCCTTGTGTTCCTCTTTTTCTTCTTGTATTCCCCTTGTTCTCATTGTCTTCCCCTTGTTCTCGTGTTCCTCTTGTTCTCCTTGCATTTCTCATGTTCTCCTTGTGTTCCCCTTTTTCTTGTATTCTCCTTCTTTTCATTGTGTTCTCCATGTTCTCATTGTCTTCCCGATGTTCTCCTTGTGCTCTTCTGATTCTGCTAGAACTGCACTTGTTCTCTTTGTGTTCCCCTTTTTCTTCTTGTGTTCCTCTTGCTCTCATTGTGTTCCTCATATTCTCATTGTACTCCCCTTGTTCTCATTACATTCTTTTTGCTCTCTTCGTGTTCCCCTTTTTCTTTTTGTTTTTTATTTTATTCTCCTTGTGTTCCCCTTGGTCTTGCATCCCCTTGTTTTATTCCCAATACGTTAGAATACTTGAGGTCAGTCTTGAAGTTTAAAATGGCCTGCCACTCTGTCACTCCTCTGGTTATCAGTTAGTGTATGTGGAAGAATGACATCATGCGCTACGGCTTGTGCAGGTTGCGGAGGGACAGCGAGGTGGCGGCGCGGCCGGCGCAGACGTGGGACGAGCACCCCGCGGGGCGGGACAGCGTGGTGACCACGAGCTCGGGCAGCGCGTCGTCCAGCGAGACGCTCAAGTGGCACGGCTCGCTGAGCGACGTGAGCGTGGCCAGCAGCGCCTGCACGCACCAGCAGCTCATAGCGCACAGCGCGCGCGTGCAGACGCCCCAGCGCCACCACTCGGAGAGCGTGCTGTACCTGGAGGCCAGGGTGCAGCGCAACAACCAGCACAACAAGCTGAGGCTGTTCCCCGTGAACACGTACACCGTGCAGCCCGGCGACCAGCAGCAGCCGGCCACACACAGGTGCGCTGAAGACATAATATGTCTTACCCAAAGGAAGATTACGCCGTTGGAATATTGAAAATCTCACCCTAATGTATAGTTATACAAAAAAGGGCCATTGGAATATTAAAAATCTTAGCCTAATTTACAGTTATAAAAAAAACTGGGCCATTGGAATATTAAAAATCTTAGCCTAATTTACAGTTATCCAAAAAAAAAAAAACTGGGCCATTGGAATATTAAAAATCTTAGCCTAATTTACAGTTATCCAAAAAAAAACAAAACTGGGCCATTGGAATATTAAAAATCTTAGCCTAATTTACAGTTATCCAAAAAAAAACAAAACTGGGCCATTGGAATATTAAAAATCTTAGCCTAATTTACAGTTATCCAAAAAAAAAAAAAACTGGGCCATTGGAATATTAAAAATCTTACCCTAATGTACAGTTACCAAAAAAAAAAGATTGGACCTTTCGAATATTTAAAATAAATGTACAGTTATAATAAAATAGGCCGTTGAAATATTTAAAATATTACCCTAATGTACAGTTATCCAAAGAAAGATTGGGCCGTTGAAATATTAAAAATCTTACCCTAATGTATAGTTATAAAGAAATGGGCCATTGGAATATTAAAAATCTTAGCCTAATTTACAGTTATCCAAAAAAAACTGGGCCATTGGAATATTAAAAATCTTACCCTAATGTACAGTTATCCAAAAAAAAAAAGATTGGACCTTTCGAATATTTAAAATAAATGTAGTTATAAGAAAATAGGCCGTTGAAATATTTAAAATATTACCCTAATGTACAGTTATCCAAAGAAAGATTGGGCCATTGAAATATTAAAAATCTTACCCTAATGTATAGTTATAAAGAAATGGGACATTGGAATATTAAAAATCTTACTCTAATGTACAGTTATAAAAAAATACATTGGACCTTTCGAATATTTAAAATCAATGTACAACTATAAAAAATGGGCCATTGGAATATTTAAAATGTTACCTTAATGTACAGTTATCCAAAGAAAGATTGGGCCGTTGAAATATTAAAAATCTTACTCTAATGTATAATTATAAAAAATGGGCCGTTGGAATATTAACAATTTTACTATAATGTACAGTTTCCCAAAAAAAAAGAATAGATTGGACCTTTGGAATATTAAAAATCAATGTACGGTTAAAAAAAATGGGCCATTGGAATATTTAAAATATTACCCTAATGTACATTTACCAAAAAAAGGATAAAAAAGATTGGGTCATTGGAATATTAAAAATCTTACCTTAATGTACAGTTAGGCCTACTAATGCAAAGATTTGGGCGTTGGAATATTAAAAATCTTACCCTAATGTACACTTATAAAAAAATTGGGCCCTTGTTACTGTACCTTACACTAATATGTATATAATTATCCATAAATAATAATTGGGCTATTGGAATATTAAAAATCTTACACTAATATGTGTATAATAAAAATAATAATTGGGCTGTTCGAATATTACAAAGCTCACTTTAATGTACAGTTATAAAAAAATAGATTAGGCCGTTGGAATATTAAAAATCTTACTTTAATGTACAGTTACCGAAAGAAATATTGGGCGTTGGAATAATAAAAATATTATCTTAATGTATAGTTCCCAATAGATTGGGCCGCTGGAATATTAAAAATCTTACTTTAATGTACAGTTACCGAAAGAAATATTGGGCGTTGGAATAATAAAAATATTATCTTAATGTATAGTTCCCAATAAATTGGGCCGCTGGAATATTAAAAATCTTACTTTAATGTACAGTTACCGAAAGAAATATTGGGCGTTGGAATAATAAAAATATTATCTTAATGTATAGTTCCCAATAGATTGGGCCGCTGGAATATTAAAAATGTTACTTTAATGTACAGTTACCGAAAGAAATATTGGGCGTTGGAATAATAAAAATATTATCTTAATGTATAGTTCCCAATAAATTGGGCCGCTGGAATATTAAAAATCTTACTTTAATGTACAGTTACCGAAAGAAATATTGGGCGTTGGAATAATAAAAATATTATCTTAATGTATAGTTCCCAATAGATTGGGCCGCTGGAATATTAAAAATGTTACTTTAATGTACAGTTACCGAAAGAAATATTGGGCGTTGGAATAATAAAAATATTATCTTAATGTATAGTTCCCAATAAATTGGGCCGCTGGAATATTAAAAATCTTACTTTAATGTACAGTTACCGAAAGAAATATTGGGCGTTGGAATAATAAAAATATTATCTTAATGTATAGTTCCCAATAGATTGGGCCGCTGGAATATTAAAAATGTTACTTTAATGTACAGTTACCGAAAGAAATATTGGGCGTTGGAATAATAAAAATATTATCTTAATGTATAGTTCCCAATAAATTGGGCCGCTGGAATATTAAAAATCTTACTTTAATGTACAGTTACCGAAAGAAATATTGGGCGTTGGAATAATAAAAATATTATCTTAATGTATAGTTCCCAATAGATTGGGCCGCTGGAATATTAAAAATGTTACTTTAATGTACAGTTACCGAAAGAAATATTGGGCGTTGGAATAATAAAAATATTATCTTAATGTATAGTTCCCAATAGATTGGGCCGCTGGAATATTAAAAATGTTACTTTAATGTACAGTTACCGAAAGAAATATTGGGCGTTGGAATAATAAAAATATTATCTTAATGTATAGTTCCCAATAGATTGGGCCGCTGGAATATTAAAAATGTTACTTTAATGTACAGTTACCGAAAGAAATATTGGGCGTTGGAATAATAAAAATATTATCTTAATGTATAGTTCCCAATAGATTGGGCCGCTGGAATATTAAAAATCTTACTTTAATGTACAGTTACCGAAAGAAATATTGGGCGTTGGAATAATAAAAATATTATCTTAATGTATAGTTCCCAATAGATTGGGCCGCTGGAATATTAAACATGTTACTTTAATGTACAGTTACCGAAAGAAATATTGGGCGTTGGAATAATAAAAATATTATCTTAATGTATAGTTCCCAATAGATTGGGCCGCTGGAATATTAAAAATCTTACTTTAATGTACAGTTACCGAAAGAAATATTGGGCGTTGGAATAATAAAAATATTATCTTAATGTATAGTTCCCAATAGATTGGGCCGCTGGAATATTAAACATGTTACTTTAATGTACAGTTACCGAAAGAAATATTGGGCGTTGGAATAATAAAAATATTATCTTAATGTATAGTTCCCAATAGATTGGGCCGCTGGAATATTAAAAATCTTACTTTAATGTACAGTTACCGAAAGAAATATTGGGCGTTGGAATAATAAAAATATTATCTTAATGTATAGTTCCCAATAAATTGGGCCGCTGGAATATTAAAAAGCTTACACTAATAACTATACAGTGAAACCTCTCATTACGGACATCGAAGGGACATAAAAATCTGTCCGCATCTGGGAGGTGTCCTTTATTGGGAGGGAGGCTCCCCAATCTAAGAGTAAATTTATAATATGCATTATGTATCCCTTCACACTTTAAATGAAATGTATTACTGTAGTTTAATTCTAAATACAGTGTACTGTGCTACAGTAAATTCTTTGCAAGCTAACAAGTGGTACCCGGCTGGGCTAGTGGTAGCCTACGAGACCCTTATTGTCTTCTTTCATGTTAAGGAATTTCTGTGCAGTTCTCAAAACTAAATTTTCCATTTTTGTAACACATCAGGTCTTGAAATCCATCCAAGTTCTGTCCGCAGTCAGGAGGTAAAGCAACTTTAGGACTGTGAAACAGCTGTCCGTGTTCCGTGTCTGAGAGTGTCTGTAAACGAGAGTTAAATTTATCATTATTTCTATATTATTTCAGTTGGGACATAAAAATCTGTCCGTATATGAGGAGTGTCCGTATCTTGGGGGTGTCCGTAAGGAGAGGTTTCACTGTATACGAGTAGTTATCCAAAAAAATTGGGCCGTTGGAATATTACAAAGCTCACTTTAATGTAGTCTACAATTATAAAAAAAATAGATTAGGCCGTTGGAATATATATATTTTTTTATTTTAGTAGGTTATTTTACGACGCTTTATCAACATCTAAGGTTATTTAGCATCTGAATGAGATGAAGGTGATAATGCCGGTGAAATGAGTCCGGGGTCCAACACCAAAAGTTATCCAGCATTCGTAGGAATATTAAACATCTTACCTTAATGCACAGTTACAAATAGAAATATTGGGCCGTCGAAATATTAAAAATCTTACACTAATAGCTACAGTGGCGGCTGGTGGTTTGAAAATATGGTGGTGCACAATGGATATCGAAGAGGAGTTAAACATACTTTACTTTAAAGTTTAAAACCGTGTATACCTGAGGGCGTATACATATAAGGCTTATTTATATGCATTTAATAAATAAAATGACTAAATACAAGCATACCTATTTATACAGAAAGTCCAAAAGTGGAAGGGGTCGTGGGCGGAGCTCTCTTTATTGCGATTTACCTTCATGAAAAACATTTGAGCACAGAATCGTCATCAGAATGCTACCAAGTACCAAGTGCAACATTTTCGTTCATAAAATTCAAATGCAGCTTTCGTAGGCTGTCGGGAGATAGCAGCACTTATTGTCAGAACGACAACTCTTACAACTTTAAAGCAAAATACAAGCTCCTTTATGTATTGTGCCGTTATATGCATGCAGATTGAGAAAGTAATGTGCGAAATATGCGACTGTTCATTGCACAAGCCGAATGAATACGTTTTTCATGCTCATTACTTCGGACAAATGTCTAGTTGAAACAGATTCTTTCCCAGTGAATTTAGTTTCTTTTGCACTGACGTTGGTATTCCAGGTCAGGGAGTGCGACAAACCGTTCTCAATGAGGAAAGCAGTAGACCACGCCTCAAACCCCCTGTCCCCGCATTAGCCGAACATCTCTATAAACTACCTTCCCTAGGTTTTCAACATCTTTGCAAACCAAGAGGCTCGAAAACTCCTACAGACGTACAAAACAAGACGCCAGCTGCAGATAGTCATGAATGAAATTTGCAAAAAAAAAAAAAAAAAAAAAAAAAATTAATAGTAACAAAGCCGGGAGATTAGGAACATTACTGGGGGGGGGGTGTACAAACCTGCAACCCCCTTGAGAAGCCGCCACTGAATAGCTATACAGTTATGAAAAAAGAAAAAAATTGGGCCATTGGAATATTACAAATCTTATTTTAATGTACAGTTACCGAAAGAAATATTGGGCCGTCGAAATATTAAAAATCTAACACTAATAGCTATACAGGTATCCAAAAAAAAAAAAAAAAAAATTGGGCCATTGGAATATTACAAATCTTATTTTAATGTACAGTTACCGAAAGAAATATTGGGCCGTCGAAATATTAAAAATCTAACACTAATAGCTATACAGGTATCCAACAAAAAAAAAAAAAAAAAAAAAAATTGGGCCATTGGAATATTACAAATCTTATTTTAATGTACAGTTACCGAAAGAAATATTGGGCCGTCGAAATATTAAAAATCTAACACTAATAGCTATACAGGTATCCAAAAAAAAAAAAAAAAAAATTGGGCCATTGGAATATTACAAATCTTATTTTAATGTACAGTTACCGAAAGAAATATTGGGCCGTCGAAATATTAAAAATCTAACACTAATAGCTATACAGGTATCCAAAAAAAAAAAAAAAAAAATTGGGCCATTGGAATATTACAAATCTTATTTTAATGTACAGTTACCGGAAGAATTATTGGGCTATTGGAATATTAAAAATCTTATCTTAATGTACAACTACCAAAAGAAAGATTGGAATGTTCAATATTGGAATATAAGACAATGGGCACGATCGGATGTATCTGGGACTTTGAATAGGCTGTACAAGACACAATCTTTTTCTGTGCAACTTACACTCCGTGATTGGCACGTAGCCGGGTCTGTAGCTCAGAGGGAAAGTGCTGGTCTTTTATCCAGGCGGTCTGGGTTCCATCCCAGACCAGGTCGTTCATAATAGAAATGAAATATCATATCTCCCAATCGCAGTCTCCTGTTAGATTAGGCCAGTGCATGAGCAGTAGGCAAGAGCAGATCGTCCCACAAAATTAGTTTGGCTGACATCTTTGTGTTTGTGGCTGCAGCAGGCTGATGCCGATGTCGCCGCCGCCGCCCGCGCTGTCCGTGGCGGAGCGCATCAGCGAGATCGAGCGGCAGCAGACCCGCTACACGTACCTGGACCCGGACAAGCGCCACCGGGTGTCCGACCCCACGCTCAAGGCCATCCAGAAGAAGGCGCTGCTCTCCTTCTACGAGCGCCACCACGCGGGCAGCGCGCGCAGCCAGGCCTGGCGCTCCGAGCCCCAGCTGGCGCAGCCGGCGTCCGCCCCGCCCTGCCCCCAGTCGCCGCCCCCGTACCCGCCTCCACGCCCCCGAGCCGTCCACTCCGCGCGCAGGGCGTCTTCAGCGTCTGATTATGCTGGTGGAGCATGGAGAGAGGTGGGCATCTACCCTTTTATATTGCTTCACCTACTGTATACCTTCCTTGCCTTTACACCTTCTTTCCCTTCTCTTCTACTTCCTTTCCACCACTTTTCCTTTCTCTCGTTCACTCCCCTTTTCACTACCTCCTCTTCTTTTCTCTCCTTCACTCCCTTTTCACTACCTCCTCTTCTTTTCTCTCCTTCACTCCCCTTTTCACTACCTCCTCCTCTTTTCTCTCCTTCACTCCCCTTTTCACTACCTCCTCCTCTTTTCTCTCCTTCACTCCCCTTTTCACTACCTCCTCCTCTTTTCTCTCCTTCACTCCCCTTTTCACTACCTCCTCCTCTTTTCTCTCCTTCACTCCCTTTTTCACTACCTCCTCTTCTTTTCTCTCCTTCACTCCCTTTTCACTACCTCCTCTTCTTTTCTCTCCTTCACTCCCCTTTTCACTACCTCCTCTTCTTTTCTCTCCTTCACTCCCCTTTTCACTACCTCCTCTTCTTTTCTCTCCTTCACTCCCCTTTTCACTACCTCCTCCTCTTTTCTCTCCTTCACTCCCCTTTTCACTACCTCCTCCTCTTTTCTCTCCTTCACTCCCCTTTTCACTACCTCCTCCTCTTTTCTCTCCTTCACTCCCTTTTTCACTACCTCCTCTTCTTTTCTCTCCTTCACTCCCTTTTCACTGCCTCCTCTTCTTTTCTCTCCTTCACTCCCCTTTTCACTACCTCCTCTTCTTTTCTCTCCTTCACTCCCCTTTTCACTACCTCCTCTTCTTTTCTCTCCTTCACTCCCCTTTTCACTACCTCCTCCTCTTTTCTCTCCTTCACTCCCCTTTTCACTACCTCCTCCTCTTTTCTCTCCTTCACTCCCCTTTTCACTACCTCCTCTTCTTTTCTCTCCTTCACTCCCCTTTTCACTACCTCCTCCTCTTTTCTCTCCTTCACTCCCCTTTTCACTACCTCCTCTTCTTTTCTCTCCTTCACTCCCCTTTTCACTACCTCCTCCTCTTTTCTCTCCTTCACTCCCCTTTTCACTACCTCCTCCTCTTTTCTCTCCTTCACTCCCTTTTTCACTACCTCCTCTTCTTTTCTCTCCTTCACTCCCTTTTCACTACCTCCTCTTCTTTTCTCTCCTTCACTCCCCTTTTCACTACCTCCTCTTCTTTTCTCTCCTTCACTCCCCTTTTCACTACCTCCTCTTCTTTTCTCTCCTTCACTCCCCTTTTCACTACCTCCTCCTCTTTTCTCTCCTTCACTCCCCTTTTCACTACCTCCTCTTCTTTTCTCTCCTTCACTCCCCTTTTCACTACCTCTTCTTCTTTTCTCTCCTTCACTCCCCTTTTCACTACCTCCTCCTCTTTTCTCTCCTTCACTCCCCTTTTCACTACCTCCTCTTCTTTTCTCTCCTTCACTCCCCTTTTCACTACCTCCACCTCTTTTCTCTCCTTCACTCCCCTTTTCACTACCTCCTCTTCTTTTCTCTCCTTCACTCCCCTTTTCACTACCTCCTCTTCTTTTCTCTCCTTCACTCCCCTTTTCACTACCTCCTCTTCTTTTCTCTCCTTCACTCCCCTTTTCACTACCTCCTCCTCTTTTCTCTCCTTCACTCCCCTTTTCACTACCTCCTCTTCTTTTCTCTCCTTCACTCCCCTTTTCACTACCTCCTCTTCTTTTCTCTCCTTCACTCCCCTTTTCACTACCTCCTCTTCTTTTCTCTCCTTCACTCCCCTTTTCACTACCTCCTCCTCTTTTCTCTCCTTCACTCCCCTTTTCACTACCTCCTCCTCTTTTCTCCCCTTCACTCCCTTTTTCACTACCTCCTCTCCTTTTCTCTCCTTCACTCCCCTTTTCATTACCTCCTCCTCTTTCCTCTCCTTCACTCCCTTTTTCACTACCTCCTCTTCTTTCTCTCCTTCACTCCCCTTTTCACTACTTTCTCTTCTTTTCTCTCCTTCACTCCCTTTTTCACACCCTCCTCTTCTTTTCTCTCCTTCACTCCCTTTTTCACTACCTCCTCTTCTTTTCTCTCCTTCACTCCCTTTTCACTACCTCCTCTTCTTTCTCTCCTTCACTCCCCTTTTCACTACTTTCTCTTCTTTTCTCTCCTTCACTCCCTTTTTCACACCCTCCTCTTCTTTTCTCTCCTTCACTCCCTTTTTCACTACCTCCTCTTCTTTTCTCTCCTTCACTCCCCTTTTCACTACCTCCTCTTCTTTTCTCTCCTTCACTCCCCTTTTCACTACCTCCTCTTCTTTTCTCTCCTTCACTCCCCTTTTCACTACCTCCTCTTCTTTTCTCTCCTTCACTCCCCTTTTCACTACCTCCTCCTCTTTTCTCTCCTTCACTCCCCTTTTCACTACCTCCTCCTCTTTTCTCCCCTTTACTCCCTTTTTCACTACCTCCTCTCCTTTTCTCTCCTTCACTCCCCTTTTCATTACCTCCTCCTCTTTCCTCTCCTTCACTCCCTTTTTCACTACCTCCTCTTCTTTCTCTCCTTCACTCCCCTTTTCACTACTTTCTCTTCTTTTCTCTCCTTCACTCCCTTTTTCACACCCTCCTCTTCTTTTATCTCCTTCACTCCCTTTTTCACTACCTCCTCTTCTTTCCTCCCCTTCACTCCCTTTTTCACTACCTTTTCTTTTCTCTCCTTCACTCTTTTTTAATTACCTTTTCTTCTCTCCTTCACCACTTTTTCCTTTCTATCCTTGACCTCCTTTTTCATCATGTCGTCTTCTTTTTCTCATTCACATACTTTTTCATCTCCTCTTCCTTTCTCCTCTTCACCTTCTTTTCAACCACTTCCTCTTCATTTCACCTCTTCTTCCTTCCTTTTCTTCACCTCCTTGATCACTACCTCCTCTTCCTCCCCTTCACCTCCTTTTTCATTACCTCCCCTTTCTTTCTTTCCTTCATATTTTTTTCACTCTACCCTCCCTTCTTCTTTTTCATCTCTTCTTTTACCACTTCTTCCTTTCTTTTCATCACATTCTTCTCCCTCTCTTTCACCTCATTTTTCACCACTTTCTTATCCTTTCTCTTCATTACATCCTTTTTCACCGCCTCCTCTTCCTTCCTCTCCATTTCGTTTTCCACCATCTCCTCTTCCTTTCTATCCTTTCCAGCACTTCTCTCTTCCTTTCTATCTTTTACCTTCTTCTCCTCCACTTCTTTCCTCACCTCCACATCCTCCATTCTCTTTACTCTTTCATCTTTACTCCCTCCTATCTCTTCTCCACCTCTTCTTTTCTGTCGTCCGCCTTCTTTTCTCTATCCTTTTTTCTCTTCATCTCCTTTTTCTCCACTTCCTTCTGTCAAGTCTTGACGTTATTTTCACAGATTATGATGTTTGGTTTGGTGTCTAAATTACAGTATTATTTGTTATTTATTATTATTATTATTATTATTATTATTATTATTATTATTATACTGAAATATTTATAATATTAAAAATCGTTTACAATAATTCTATTTATAGTTCTGGATAGTATTATTTCATTATATTGTGAGTAATTTTAAGGACTGGACGTGTAACTGAAAACTGACAAAGAAATGTGTGAACAGTTCCATTTTTCAAAACAGACAACATCTGCAGAGAACATATTGAGCAAAAAAAAATTCCCATTGTTCACAGATGACAACTAATAAGGAGAACATAAACTCAGATGCAGGAAGTATCCGAGATGGACCTCACCACCAACACAGGTATGTCTGTCAGCATGTCACTGCTTTGAGAGTAACTTTCCATGATCATATTCCAAAGTCCAATTGGAAGTATAGTAATTATAAATTGAGTTGTAAATGCTTATAATTCATTGTTTGTGTATTGAGGGATGGAAGTTGATTTAAAGGGAAAAAGTATCAATAGGGACTCGTTGAGGAGGAGAAGTTTAGAGTGATATTTCGCTATTGCTGATGAAATTTAAAAAAAGACTACTTTTGTAGGATTTGATCTATCTGTTTTCAGATTTAAATGAAACAAAAGTAGGTAAGGAAATTTTGTCGTTGTTTTTCCAAGAGCAGAGGAGGTTTAGTTTCGTGTTGGATCTAACCTTTGAAAGTTTTTTAATCAGCATGAAATACCGTGAATCCCTGAAAATAGTAAATATGATTTCTATTCCATAAAAAAATTGGAGATTTATCCTTCGAAGAGGTGGAAAAATTCAAATATCTTGGAGCAACAGTAACAAATATAAATGACACTCGGGAGGAAATTAAACGCAGAATAAATATGGGAAATGCCTGTTATTATTCGGTTGAGAAGCTCTTATCATCCAGTCTGCTGTCCAAAAACCTGAAAGTTAGAATTTATAAAATAGTTATATTACCGGTTGATCTGTATGGTTGTGAAACTTGGACTCTGACTCTGAGAGAGGAACATAGGTTAAGGGTGTTTGAGAATAAAGTGCTTAGGAAAATATTTGGGGCTAAGCGGGATGAAGTTACAGGACAATGGAGAAAGTTACACAACGCAGAACTGCACGCATTGTATTCTTCACTGACATAATTAGGAACTTAAAATCCAGACGTTTGAGATGGGCAGGACATGTAGCAAGATGGGCGAATCCAGATATGCATATAGAGTGTTAGTTGGGAGACCGGAGGGAAAAAGACCTTTAGGGAGGCCGAGACGTAGATGGGAGGATAATATTAAAATGGATTTGAGGGAGGTGGGGTATGATGATAGAGACTGGATTAATCTTGCACAGGATAGGGACCGATGGCGGGCTTATGTGAGGGCGGCAATGAACCTTCGCGTTCCTTAAAAGCCATTTGTAAGTAAGTAAGTAAGTAAAGAGTTTGCTTAATTCAGTGCAATTAAATTAGCTGATATAAAAGATGTCCTTAATTCAGCAACAAAATGCCATGACATTCCCAGAAAACTATGCACACAATTTTCCGTGTGTTAATTCAACAACAAAATATTCTGACATTCACAGAGGACATTGTACAGAATTGTCCTTGCGTAAAGAATTTGCATAATCTGTCAACAAAATTGTGCACATAAATTGGCTTATATAAAGAGTGTGCTTGAATTTAACTTTCGTGGAACTAGTATGCTGCTTGCAGTGATTTTTATATGCTTAGTGATGTCGCATGGCCAAATCACCAGGGACAATCCTTTTCAAGACATCATTTCTTTCTTCATGATTCTACAAAAATTTAAAATCTGATTTCATGAATTTAATTTTTTGAACGTCCACTAGCATTTTGGACACTCAACTCTAACACTGTTTTTTTTTTTTCAGTCATAATTTCTTGCAACAAAAATTGTGTGATATCAGGAAATTCCGAATTCTTTTTCTAATAGAATATTTTAATAAATTGTTTGCATCAAATCTGTTTTTCAGAGATGGATGACAATTATATTTGTCATGAATCTTGTCTCTTTTACAGTAAACTTCATAACTGATTTTGTTATCATATCTTCACTAATGATTACCTATACTTATATGTCACGAATTTAACACTTTTTTTTTCGATTGAGAGTTTTTCAAGTTTACAAATCGTAAACCTCAACATAATTATAAACGAAATGGCTTCAATTTCTTCTTAAGTGGAAGGAAATAATACACATAATATGCTTAAAATTGTTTAACGACACGTTAAAAGTGTTAAAAATTTTAAAAAGGTTATGTACCTTAGACAGACGGCCCGTTTCGACGCCAGTTCTGTGTCATCTTCAGTGTCCTACGAACTACTAATGTTCCTGTTGATCTTGCATACTGCCATTGCATTCGTCAGTTGTAGGGGTGGGGGTGTGTTGTTCCTGTGGTGGGGGGTGGTTGTTTGTGTGCTATGTACCGTGATGTCAAATAATGTGTGAGTATTGAACTGTGATTGAACACTTTTAACGTGTCGTTAAACAATTTTAAATTTTTTTAACAAAGTGTTAACGTGAACCAGGGTTGTTGTAATTTAATCCGACCCAAAAAAACCATATGGGTTTTTTTAAAAAAAAAACCCTTCAATAAAACCCGCCACAAAACCCAAAAAAACCCATATATTTATTTCTCGTAATTTAATCAACATACAAAATATTACAAAAAGGTGCATCATATTTATTTACTATAACAATTTGTCAGCAGACGTTATTAATTAGGTAATGTTTCATTATAAAGAAAAAATTACTTTCATCAACACGGTGTTTTATTGTAAAATGGTATTAATATTAACTACATCACAATTCAGTCCTCCTTAACATGCAGAAATCTGTAGATCTTCACTAATTTCTCAGCTTTGTCCTCTCCTAACTTATTTCTTAACTTTGACCAAACAAGCCCATAGGTGGAGAAGATTCTCTCAATGGATGCAGTGCTGGCAGGGCAAGAAATTAAACTTTTCACAAAGCTAATAAATCCTGTTGGCAAGTTCCTCTTTTTTGTTGTTTTCAATTCCATTATTTTCCACCATTTTTTGCACTGAACTGTTGTACAACTGCGTCAGAAAACATAGTAGCAGGAAAATAATCAGAATCAGCAATCCTAAAAGACATAACACTTGTCACCCACTCTGGATGAATCTCTGTGAGCCAATTTTCTGCACTTTCCTCTTGATCTGCAGTTATTCTTGCCCCTCTGAATCTTGGATCTAACATATTAGCAAGATAGTGGAAGGGCAGGCTGCCAACTTAAGAATATTTAATAATAATTTACCAATCTTTGCTTATTTAATTTACCAGTTTTTGCTCATGAAGTAGTTCTTAGAATATGTTGGTGTTCTGAATCACTTAGTCACGAAATTGAACTATTTAATACCCATTACAGAAAAACCCAATAAAACCCATTAAAACCCAAAGAAACCCATAAAAACACAGTAAAACCCACTGGGTTGGGTCTTTTTTTAAATACCCGGGTTTTTCTCAACCCTGACGTGAACCAGAATCAATGACGTAATATGCTTTTCTGATGTTGCCAGTTACACAGATGTGCGTGGATGGTACTTACTTTCAGGATGTACTACCTCATATGAGTGCATTATTGTGTGTTACTTGTTAAGGTCCTGATACAGTTGGATTTGTTGGTATTTTACAACCTTTTAGAGATGCAATTAAACTTTTTACTAAGGAGAAGATTTTTCCTCTTTTATCTAATTTCATTTATGTTCATGTTGGCAATGATTGTAGTATTAGTTTATATTGAAATATGTTAATATCTACATATATATGTAGTTTAGAATCTATTTTAATTTTTCTATGACCGATTTTAAGTGCCTAAAATCACGTTTTTTACAGCCTAAAAACCATGATCAAAGTGATATGTTTGTGAGTGACACTTTCTCTTTTGTTTCGGCAGTTCTAGTTGTGGTTCCTTGTCAGCTGACCTACTCGGACCTCTCATCGTTGGACCTTCCATCTCTGTCGATGATTGGGTCCCTGAGCGACCTCCGAAAAAGCCTCATCTGAGATCAGCTTTTCCACCCCCTGTTCCTGAGCGGTTTCCGAGTCCAGATCTACCTCCTCCGTCACCTCCAACAGTGCTTGAAGACGAGGTGTTCGCCTCAGACGAACCTCTGCCTCCCCCTCCTCCAGAACTTAATCCTACAGACTGGCCTGTGATCACACCCCCCGACAACCCTCAACTTCATGGTGAGCGGGGCTCCAGACAATCATCGCCTGGCAATCCAGCAGCTCATAGACATCTGGACGCATTCCAGAGGCATCAAGCAAACAGCTCGAATAGAAGTCCAGACCCCAGCAACTCTCTCCATAATGACTCTACACTCCAGAAGCACGCTGAGGGCCCATCTCCTCAACGATCCACGGTGCAGAATTACTCCGAAAATACTTCATCATCGCAGAGTGCATCTGATGCAAACATGTCTCGAGTAGCTGTAGCAAACAGTATGAAGAAATCCAGTGACTCAACACAGAAGACTCTTGATAGTAGTGCTGCAAGTCAACAGAAGTGCCAGAAGAACAACAGCTTAGCACCCAGCAGTCCCAAGGGCAATCAGAAACAAGTGGAGAGTGCCATTCCTTTCCAGAGGTACCTGGAGCGAGGCTTTTCACTGCCAAGAAATATTGAGGATAGTGCCGCTCTTCAAAACAGCCTCAGTATGCCAGACATTGTGATCCAAAAACATCGAGAAAGTGCCACAATACACAAACAAATAGTGAGTAGTACCCCGGTGCAGAGATACACTAGCAATGGTCTTTCCCAGAGACAACTGGAGAACGGTTCTTCAAGCCAGAAGCAACTAGAAAACGGAAACCAACGGTTGTCAGAAAACGTGAGTTTACCGCTTGCAACTGTAGACACTAATATTTCTGTGAGTAGGCATATCAACAGTGTAGCATTGTCCAAGAAACAAGAGAGTTCAACATGTAGAAATATGAACGACACTTTTTCAAGAACATCGGCCATCAGACCACTAGACACTGATGCCTCGGCATCTTCTGGAATTCCTTTATCTAGACAGTCCGATGGTAGCAGGTCCTCCTTGCGTTACCCGACCCAAAAACTTTTGGTGAACGGTAAAGTGGCCATGCCAGTTACAGAGCAGGGGAAGTTGCGTGATAGTCAGCCCGACTTGGTGAAGACCACGAGTTTGAGAACTGGAGAAGCCATTCTGCCCTCCAAAATGCGTCTGCAGAGTCTTTCGCCTGCGGGAAGCGGTGGGGAAGGGAGCACATCAGACGAAGCGTCTTCTTCGTCCAGATCTTCGCCTCACTTGAAAGCTGAAAATGACGCAGTTGCTAAGCAACAGCAAGTCGAGGATTGTAGCTCCAAGTATAGAGGTCATGGATCTAAAGCATCTGTAACGCCACCATCTGATGGATCGAATGGGGGACCTCAGTGTCAAGCGAAAGTGGAATCTACTAACCAGGAGCAAGCTGTGCTGTCCAATGGTATTCCTGTGCAGAACCAACAGTAAGTACAATGCTCGAATCTTTTGTACTGTATCGTTAAAAGCATTTATTTCCGTAAATGACTTCTTTATATTGTTCATATCTACTTTCATATCTGCTTTCATTTCGAAACTTCCCAATCTCAACAAATATCTTTTTCAATTAAATTTAATTTAACCAAAAAACACCTCAATTTATGTATTGAGGGAGAAGTTTAAAATCAGTGTTAATTGCAATTAAGGTTTTACCCCCTCACTCTCCCTTTGAAATTTCAAATGGCACCCCTATAACATCAGTTTACAAGCAAAACACATCTGGTCAAAAATATCGCTTCTGGGGAAAAGGCGTATATAATATACATAATATATGTGTATAAACTTAGAATTGGAAGATATTAAATACAATATACTCATAAAGAGACACAACTTACTAAAAATAACATTTTCCGGATTCATTTTCGTCAAGAACTTTTAAACGCCTATTTCTCAGAAGTAATATTTTTGACTTAATGTCTTGCTTGTAAACCGATGACTTAAATTGAAAGAGTACCAATATTCAATTGTTTATATACATCTCATTCATTTGTTATCGTCGCCTGTTTACATCGTGTTTATATTATTTTAAAATTGATTTTGTGGGTAGAGGAGGAAGGGCTGTGGAGAGTACAACGACCACTATGTGAGAGGGTTTGAATTCGAAATTCAGTTGTACAAAGCTTTCCACAAAACTATTGGACGGAATTTGTTCATATTCAGTATCTACGAGTCAATTTATCAGGGAATGATGTACATGAAATATAATAATTTTAGTACTAGTCTGCCTGTGTACAGCGATTTCTACTAAACTATTGGACGGATTGTGTTCATATTCAGTATCTACAAAGTCAATTTATCAGGGAATAATGTACATGAAATATAATAATTTTAGTACTAGTCTGTCTGTGTACAGCGATTTCTACTAAACTATTGGACAGATTTTGTTCATATTCAGTATCTACGAGTCAATTTATCAGGGAATGATGTACATGAAATATAATAATTTTAGTACTAGTCTGTCTGTGTACAGTGATTTCTACTAAACTATTGGACGGATTTTGTTCATATTCAGTATCTACGAGTTAATTATCAGGGAATGATGTACATGAAATATAATAATTTTAGTACTAGTCTGTCTGTGTACAGCGATTTCTACTAAACTATTGGACGGAATTTGTTCATATTCAGTATCTACGAGTCAATTTATCAGGGAATGATATACATGAAATATAATAATTTTAGTATACTAGTGTGTCTGTGTACAGCGATTTCTACTAAACTATTGGACAGATTTTGTTCATATTCAGTATCTACGAGTCAATTTATCAGGGAATGATGTACATGAAATATAATAATTTTAGTACTAGTCTGTCTGTGTACAGCGATTTCTACTAAATTATTGGACGGATTTTGTTTATATTCAGTATCTACGAGTCAATTTATCAGGGAATAATGTACATGAAATATAATAATTTTGGTACTAGTCTGTGTACAGCGATTTCTACTAAACTATTGGACGGATTTTGTTCATATTCAGTATCTACGAGTCAATTTATCAGGGAATGATGTACATGAAATATAATAATTTTAGTACTAGTGTGTCTGTGTACAGCGATTTCTACTAAACTATTGGACGGATTTTGTTCATATTCAGTATCTACGAGTCAATTTATCAGGGAATGATGTACATGAAATATAATAATTTTAGTACTAGTGTGTCTGTGTACAGCGATTTCTACTAAACTATTGGACGGATTTTGTTCATATTCAGTATCTACGAGTCAATTTATCAGGGAATAATGTACATGAAATATAATAATTTTAGTACTAGTCTGTCTGTGTACAGCGATTTCTACTAAACTATTGGACGGATTTTGTTCATATTCAGTATCTACGAGTCAATTTATCAGGGAATGATGTACATGAAATATAATAATTTTAATACTAGTCTGTCTGTGTACAGCGATTTCTACTAAATTATTGGACGGATTTTGTTCATATTCAATATCTAAGAGTCAATTTATCAGGGAATGATGTACATGAAATATAACAATTTTAGTACTAGTCTGTCTGTGTACAGCGATTTCTACTAAACTATTGGACGGATTTTGTTCATATTCAATATCTAAGAGTCAATTTATCAGGGAATGATGTACATGAAATATAACAATTTTAGTACTAGTCTGTCTGTGTACAGCGATTTCTACTAAACTATTGGACGGATTTTGTTCATATTCAGTATCTACGAGTCAATTTATCAGGGAATGATGTACATGAAATATAATAATTTTAGTAGTAGTCTGTGTACAGCGATTTCTACTAAACTATTGGACGGATTTTGTTCATATTCAGTATCTACGAGTCAATTTATCAGGGAATGATGTACATGAAATATAATAATTTTAGTACTAGTCTGTGTACAGCGATTTCTACTGAACTATTGGACGGATTTTGTTCATATTCAGTTTTCATTTTTGTAGGGTTTTTATTTTATTTCTGTAGATTGTTCCCACACCTTAAAAATATATTTGCAAAATATCAACAATAATTTTAATTTTAAACTTTTTTTTTCATCCATGCTGAAACGGATCATTCTGTAAGTTGTTCCCTCAGTCTCTAAACCTACTTGCAAAATATCAAACAAAACAGCATCAATTTTCATTTTATAGCGTTTTTATTTCATCCATGTCCAAATGGACCACCCTATAGATTATTCCCACAGCCTCGAAACATATTTGCTAAATAGAAAAGAATAGCAGAAGTTTTAATGTAACAGCGTTTTTATTTCATTCTTACACAAACGTATCACCTTAGGCCTACAGATTATTCACACAGTCTCGAAACCTATTTATAAAATATCAACCAATAAACAGTCAAGAATTTTAATGTCGTAGCGTTTTTATTTGATTCATACTCAAATGGATCACTCTGTAGATGTTTTCACAACCTTGAAACATATTTGCAAAATATCAAACAATAAATAGTGAATTCTTAATGTTACAGCCTTTTTATTTTATTCATACCCAAAAGGATCACCCTGTGTATTGTTCCCACAGCCTCGAAATCTATTTGAAAATTGTCAAACAAACAATCAACAGTTTTCATTTTATAGCACTTATTTAATCCATATCAAACTGGATGACCCTGTGGAGTGTTTCAACAGCCTCGAAATATATTTGCAAAATATTAAAGAATAAATAGTCAGGAATTTTAATGTAATAGCGTTTTTATTTCATTCTTACTCAAACGGATCACCCTATAGATTATTCACAAAGTCTCGAAACCTATTTACAAAATATCAACCAATAAACAGTCAAGAATTTTAATGTCGTAGCGTTTTTATTTGATTCATACTCAAATGGATCACTCTGTAGATGTTTTCACAACCTTGAAAGATATTTGCAAAATATCAAACAATAAATAGTGAATTATTAATGTTACAGCCTTTTTATTTTATTCATACCCAAAAGGATCACCCTGTGTATTGATTCCCCCACAGCCTCGAAGTCTATTTGAAAAATATCAAACAAACAATCAACAGTTTTCATTTTATAGCACTTATTTAATCCATATCAAACTGGATCACCCTGTAGATTGTTCCCACGGCCACGAAACATATTTGCAAAATATAAAACAATAAATAGTCGAGAGTTTTACTGTTGCAGCACTTTTATTTCATTAATACCGAAACGGATAGCCCTACAGATTGTACCACAGTCTCAAAATCTATTTACAAATTATCAAATAATAAACAGTCAACAATTTTAATGTTACTGCATGTTTATTTGATTCATGCACAAATGGATCACTTTGTAGATTGTTCCCACAGCCTCGAAAAATATTTGCAAAATATCAAATAATAAATTGTCAAGAGTTTTAATGTTAGTTATTTCATTGATACCCAAACGGAACACCCTATAGATTGTTCCCACAGCCTTGAAACATATTTACAAAATATCAAACAACAAATAGTGAATTCTTAATGTTACAGCGTTTTTATTTTATTCATACCCAAAAGGATCACCCTGTATATTGTTCTCACAGCCTCGAAATCTACAGTATTTGAAAAATATCAAACAATCAACAGTTTTCATTTTATAGCACTTATTTATTCCATATCAATCTGGATCACCCTGTAGATTGTTCCCACAGCCTCGAAAATATTTACAAATTATCAAATAATAAACAATCAACAATTTTAATGTTACTGCATGTTTATTTGATTCATACACAAATGGATCACCCTGTAGATTGTTCCCACAGCCTCGAAACATACTTGCAAGGGCGCGTACGCTTTAGCTCTTCTTTTTTTTCTCCCCCGCCGGTTTTCCCGTCTTCATTGAGTCATTTTCACTGTCACACATGTAACAGACTGTATAGCTCTGCTTCCGCTACGTTTCACACGCGTCACGGCCGAAGAAGTGACGACCCAGTAACGCCTGATGGCCTGACGTTCATAATATTTACACGCCCGCTCCGTAAGTCATAAAAATAATTCCGGGAATGCGTCATCAATAAGCTCGGCAGCGTGTTTAAATCTGGATCACTCACAGACGGCGCCGGCCGACCCAGTGTTGTGGCGACTGCACAGGGATGTGCTTCTCTTGCAGGCCAGCCGCCAAGGCGTCCTACGTGGCCTACCGCCGCGACAAGGACCGGGGAGGACTGTCCTGCAGCGAGGGCAGCTATAAGCGCGTCAGCACACCGCCCAACGACAGCGGCTCTGGCTCGGAGACCACAGGTAAACAAACTTCCTTCATCTGTCTCTTGTCCGTCATAAACGAAGAGTACATAAAAAGAGGGATCTAACTACTAGAAAGTCCAGAATGGGAGCGCACACTGCCTTGAGTGGTGTCTACAGCCACTTTGCAGAGCAACTTTAATAATAATAATAATAATAATAATAATAATAATAATAATATTGTGTGAAATTAAACGCAGAATAAATATGGGAAATGTCTGTTATTATTCGGATGAAAAACTTTTATCATCCAGTCTGTTCTCAAAAAATCTGGAAGTTAGGATTTATAAAACAGTTATATTACCGGTTGTTCTTTATGGTTGTGAAACTTGGACTCTCACTTTGAGAGAGGAACATAGGTTAAAGGTGTTTGAGAATAAGGTACTTAGGAAAATATTTGGGGCTAAGAGGGATGAAGTTACAGGAGAATGGAGAAAGTTACACAACACAGAACTGCACGCATTGTATTCTTCACCTGACATAATTAGGAACATTAAATCCAGACGTTTGAGATGGGCAGGGCATGTAGCACGTATGGGCGAATCCAGAAATGCATATAGAGTGTTAGTTGGGAGGTTGGAAGGAAAAAGACCTTTGGGGAGGCCGAGACGTAGATGGGAGAATATTACAATGGATTTGAGGGAGGTGGGATATGATGGTAGGGACTGGATTGATCTTGCTCAGGATAGGGACCAATGGCGGGCTTATGTGAGGGCGGCTATGAACCTTGTGAAATTTGGACTTTCATTTTGAGAGAGGAACAGAGGTTAAGGATGTTCGAGAATAAGGTGCTTAGAAAAAATATTTATAGTTAAGAGGGATGAAGTTACAGGAGAATGGAGAAAGTTACACAACACAGAACTGCACGCATTGTATTCTTCACCTGACATAATTAGGAACATTAAATCCAGACGTTTGAGATGGGCAGGGCATGTAGCATGTATGGGCGAATCCAGAAATGTATATAGAATGTTAGTTGGAAGACTGGAGAGGAAAAGACCTTTGGGGAGGCCGAGACGTAGATGGGAGAATAATATTAAAATGGATTTGAGGGAAGTGGGATGTGATGATAGAGAATGGATTAATCTTACTCAGGATAGGGACCGATGGTGGGCTTATGTGAGGGCGGCAATGAACCTCCGGGCTCTTTAAAAGCCATTTGTAAGTAAGTAATACGATGTAGGGCAAATATTGTGATACTAATAATATGATAGTACTTTTTTAGAATTCTTTACAATTTTACTGAGCTAGAGAAGAACCAGTTTTGTGCAGAAACGTGTCCACGAACATTCCCTTAATACGTTGACGCAAAAACCCGAACTTCCTCTCACTCAGTAAAATTGTAAAAAATTCTCAAAAAGAACTATCATAATATTATTAGTATCACAATATTACCAACCTTTACCCTATATACATCTCGTCCCTATCCATTCAGTCCAATTTTTCTAGGTCTCTTTCTGTCATCCTATTTTGACCTCTTGCCTCTATCAGTTTCGAGGTCTAACCTCTATTTTTTCTCGCAGGTGGACACCGTTCCAACTTATTTCCGAAGAACCCTTTCTTTTGCATTCTTCTCACTATCCAATATCCATACTAATTCAGTTTACTTACACAATACACTCAATAAATCAATTGATAAGTTGATAAGGAGGCCAAATTCGTACTCGCACTTGCAGTTGCAGAATGTGATAAGGCCACGAGCATAGAAGAACAGGAGGAGGAAGAGCAGCAACCCACTAGTCATCCTGTTGAGGCTGTGACGGAAGCAGTGCAACCCAAAGTGCAGGTGACAGAGTCCCTGCAGCTGGTGCAGCGCTCGGAGGTCGTTCTGCGTGTGAACGCCGCCACCAGCGATGCCGCCTCCCAGACCGAGTCAGAGCGGGAAGTCGTGGACAAGAAGCCGGAGCTGGTGGTGCAGCCCTTCGTGCGGCAGAAGCTGCAGGAGGAGATCGAGTGCGAGCGCCTGTCCCTGGACCTGGTCAGCCATCTCCCTCCGTCTGACAAACTGCAGGGGCTTCTGGGTACGTGAGCAGTTACAGGGTCAAGTATTGTTTGTTGTTTGGTCAACTGTCAGAAGATATCATAAGTGACACCAATAAGGCACCACTCATGAGGCAACTAAGCGAGAGATAATGAGTTAGGTTGGCCAGTTCTTTCCTTCTCCATTGCATACATCGCCCACTAGCTACATATT
Organism: Periplaneta americana; assembly: GCF_040183065.1. Lineage (NCBI taxonomy): Eukaryota > Metazoa > Arthropoda > Insecta > Blattodea > Blattidae > Periplaneta > Periplaneta americana. Next base: position 5,567,726 of record NC_091117.1, read on the forward strand.
ACACTAGTCAGATGCATACAAACAATCAGGGCTGGGCAAAATACTGACATCCAAGTATTTGAAATACAAATACAAAATACTTAAAAAAATTAACCAAAATACATTTGTATTTCAAATGCTCGATACAGTATATAGGCCTAAAGAAATAAGAATATTACTGAAAATTTAAAATATTATATTAACATTAAATGTATTTTTACCTCGAAGTTTTATATAAACACTGTAACTGAACATTCTTCCTTTTCCCAGTCAACAATGAAATTATGCTACATCTGAATGATTACTGCTCCCTTTCAAAAAAACCAGTTTCTCAAAAAGTTCATCAGATAAGGATCCCCTTGCTTGTGAATGAATAAATCCTGCAAAACAAAACAGTCTTTCTTCAGGCGCAGAGGAACACAAACTTGTATTGTACATACTAGGTTCAAAAAGTTCCCGGAATTTGTTAGCATCATAGAAACAACGTACCTTAAACACTATTCTACAGCATTCCCTTCAAAATAGTTGCCTTCCGCAACTACACACTTTTGCCAACGCGTGTAGAGTTCCTGGAAGCAAGCCTGGAAGCCATTTTGTGAAACCCGTCTTAGTGCTCTCGTCGCGTTTGCGATAACCTCTTCAGCATTGAATCTCCGTCCTTTCAGATGACTTTTCAGACGGGGAAACAGAAAGTAATCAGGTGGTGAGAGATCAGGAGAGTATGGTGGGTGATCCAAAGCAGTTATGTTGTGCCTGGCAAGAAAATTCTTTACAATAATTGCGCGATGAGCAGGTGCATTGTCATGCATAAGGAACCAGTTGTTTTCTACCCACTTTTCTGGACGTTTCCTTCTCACTGCGTCCCAGAGGCGACGGAGGGTTTCTACGTACAATTCTTTCGTTACAGTACGACCTTCTGGAATGAACTCATGGTGCATGAGACCCTGAGAGTCGAAGAAAACTTCCAACATAACTTTGCTTTAAGTGTGCTTAAATGCGACAGGCTCATGTCAGTAGATTTACTGGCATGTGAAAGAACTCCTGCGGGACAAAATTCCGGCACATCCGGCGATGCTGATATAACCTCTGCAGTTGCGAGCGTCGTTAAATAAAACATAACATTTAAAATAACTTTGCCTTTGGAAGTGTCCCTAGGAAATTTTTGCTTCCGAGGAGATGTTTTCGATTTCCACTCAGATGACTGTCGTTTAGGGACTGGGTCGTACAAGTAGCACCAGTTTCATTTTGTTTAAGAAATCACCATCTTCATCAGCCATACTGATCATGTCCCCAGCAAAACACAGAACTTGATGTTTGTACTTTGCTCTGTGGACATAATTACAAAATGCGACGAACAAACAAAACACTATGATAAACAATTGCCTACAACTCAAAACCAATAATTGCCATTATCAACAAACTTTAAGGAAATGACATCATGAATGTTACCAACAAAACAAATGTATAATATCCCTTGTTATATATTAATACGAAAAATGGTAGTAAAATTCCGGGAACTTTTTGAACCTAGTAGTATTTATAAAAGCTTGTTTCACTGTTGGGTAATTCTCTAGAGTGCACAGGGTTGTCCCTTTGCCATTGAAGAATTGTATGAGCTCATACTCCGCAGTAGACAAGTTCTTTTCTTTTTTGCTTTTCAAAGTCTGTTGTACTTGAATTGAAAACATAAAAATTGTTTTCATCTGATCTAACCAAAGGTGTAGCGGGAACTGCTCAGCTGATTTCACACACATATTCTGTATCCTCTTTTTATCATTTGGTGAGGCAGTATCAAATAGCCATCTCATCTTCAATGATGGGTGGAAGTAAGCTGCCAAAATAGCTCAATTTCCTTTTGGGATCAGATCAAACATCGCTTTAAATCTTGATGAAAGCGAACTTATTAGGATTGGAGTTACTTGGAATAGATGGCGTAGATTACTAGATAACAGAATATGTAATCTGTTTTTGAGGGAAATGAATGTGGACAAAAGTTGGCCGTAATAGCACGTCTTCTCATTTTGCCATTAAATCAAGGGCTACGGCAATGGGTTTCAGAACTGCACAATATTCTTCAACACACTGAAACTCAACATCTTATACATATACTGTTTATATCATGTTTGAATTGCAATATTTGAGAGATTGAGTCATAAAGAGAATTCCATCTAGTTGGGCAAGGAAACTTTAATTAATATTTCAAGACGTCTGATATAATTTCTGAGGATTTGGGTCTCCTAGACGCATTGCATAATGCTGAACATTTAGCAAGTGTTGGGTGATGGATCCTTGATGCTGTTGGAGATTTCTTTATGGCATTAAGGAAATCAGTTGTGGCAAGAAAACTAAGCGTATGGCTAGCACATCTGAAATGGACAGGCAAATAAGACAAAAGTTCATTCTTCAATTCCAAATCCAAAACTTGGACAAGAAGAAGAAAGTATTTTGAGTATTTGAAATACAAAATACATCAATTTTATGTATTTAAATACAAAATATAAAATACTTTCAAAAATCCTTACAAATTACAAAATACAAAATATAAATGTATTTCAAATACTGCCCAGTCGTACAAACAATTGTTCTTCCTCTGACACATATCGTTAAGTGAGATGTACTGCCTGATAATAGTTGTACATATCAGCCAGAACCTCAGTCAGAGGTATTAAGTCAATTATAGTAAAATTTTCACAAGAGAAAAAGAATTTCATAGTTAAGCCATCTTTGAGTTTATAATACAGAATTGTGTGCACTCAAAGTTGGGTTGCTGGAGTCTTGTCAGCCCATTTGAGTTGTGTGGTTATGAAAAGAAGAATTGTGACGGTGTCGTGTATAGTTCCTGGGGTAGCTCAGTCGGTAAAGCATTCGTGCGCTAAGCGAAGGGTTCCGGGATCAATACTTGGCCCCAGAAATTATTCAAGTTTTAGGTTCATCACCCTTCTATAAAATTAAATACAGAATTTTTTCTAGGGATAAAAGCATTTAGAGCTGCATAACACATTGATTGATTGATTGATTAATTGATTGTTTATTCTATGCATAACTATATACATGGATGTACATGTCAGCTACAATTACATTATAAATAAGAAACCAATAAAAAAAAAAAGGTATCCCCGTAACATGCCATGAAGGCACTTGGGGGATATGGAGGTAGAGCCCCATGCTTTCCATGACCTCGGCACTAGAATGAGGTGGTGTGGTCGGCACCACGCTCTGGCCGCCTTTTACCCCCGGGAAAGACCCAGTACTGAATTTTATAGAAGGCTGAGTGAACCTTGGGGCTGTTCTGAAAGTTTGGCAACGAGAAAAAATCCTGTCACCACCTGGGATCGAACCCCGGACCTTCCAGTCCGTAGCCAGCTGTTCTAATAAGAAACCAATAGGATTAAAAAAAACCTCCTCTCAGTGCAGAGGCCAAGAAAGCGTGAGAGTTCTACCTCCCTGCCTCCTGTACACCACATTTCTTTTGATTCATGTTATTGTTTCCGTCAGTTCCAGCTGCTGAACACAAGAAGCCGACAGACTACGTGAGCGGTCTGTTTAAACTGGACGTCACTCCGAGACCCAGAGTTACGCCACTGATCACTGCAACGTCACAAGAGTCAACTGTGCCAAGAATTACCACAACGACAACCACTGCAACCAGTGGTAGCAACATTCCCACACTAAAAGTAAATGAACGTGGCAGCAGTGAAGAAGTCAGGTTTGTACTTCTGTTTTTGGTAGTGTTCGCAATTAAATGACTCAGCATTAAAAGATATTAAGTCAGTATTCTCTAATGATTCAATATCTTGTAGCAGCAATAGCAGCAGCAACAGACTTCCGAGTGAGAGCACTGTGAGCCCCCTGTCGGCCAGCTCTGCCTACTTCACCACGTCTGAGTCTAAAGCAAAGTTCCTCACCCGCTACGGCAGAGACATGAACCAGTCCGAGCATCTCAACGGGCTGCGGGACAACAAGGAGCTGCAGCAGAAGAAGGTACTCTATCCCACACCCTCTTCCACTCACTTCTTCATTTTCTGGTTCCTATTTCATTTTTCCATTCCATTTCTTACCTCTCATCATTTCCTTCCCATCCACTTTCATTTCCTCTGCATCTTTCACTTCCTTTATCTATTCTTTCATATTGTTTCTACTGCCACAATGCCTCTTCTTCACTTCTTCCTCCCTACTTTCACTTCTCTTTTTTTCCTCTTTCATTTCCTCATCTTCCACTGCTTCTTCTTTCACTTAGGCTAAATCACTTTCTCCTCTTTCATTGTCTTGTACTTCTACCACTCTTTCCATTTCCTCTTTGTCTTTTTAATTTCTCTTCCTTTCTGATACACTTACTTCTGTTTCACTTAAATAACGTCTTCTCCTTTTTCACTTCTTACCATTCTTCCCCTTCCATTCGATCATCTTCTACTTCCTCTTCTTTTATTTTTGGTTCCCTCTGTCCTACTTCCTCTCATTTCACATGCCGTCCTTCCTCTACCATTTCTTTCTCATCTTCCATTTCTTCCATATCCCCTTTCTCCTTCAATTTCTGATTCCATCTGTTCCATTTCCACCTTTCAACGTAAGTGACTTCTTCATTTTCATTTCGTACGTTTCTTCCTCATCCATTTTCTCCTCGTCAATCACTTCCTCTTTTCCTTCTTTCATTCCTGTTTCTTTATTTCACTTCCTCCCCTTTCATTTATATTACTTACTTCTCCACATTCTTACCTTTTCTTCCTCTTCCATTTCCTTCTGTCCTGCTTTCCCTCTTTCACTTAAATCACTTCTTCCTTCACTTTCTTACCTTTTCTTCCTCTTCCATTTCCTTCTGTCCTGCTTTCTCTTTCACTTAAATCACTTCTTCCTTCACTTTCTTACCTTTTCTTCCTCTTCCATTTCCTTCTGTCCTGCTTTCCCTCTTTCACTTAAATCACTTCTTCCTTCACTTTCTTACCTTTTCTTCCTCTTCCATTTCCTTTTGTCCTGCTTTCTCTTTCACTTAAATCACTTCTTCCTTCACTTTCTTACCTTTTCTTCCTCTTCCATTTCCTTCTGTCCTGCTTCCCCTCTTTCACTTAAATCACTTCTTCCTTCACTTTCTTACCTTTTCTTCCTCTTCCATTTCCTTCTGTCCTGCTTTCTCTTTCACTTAAATCACTTCTTCCTTCACTTTCTTACCTTTTCTTCCTCTTCCATTTCCTTCTGTCCTGCTTTCCCTCTTTCACTTAAATCACTTCTTCCTTCACTTTCTTACCTTTTCTTCCTCTTCCATTTCCTTCTGTCCTGCTTTCTCTTTCACTTAAATCACTTCTTCCTTCACTTTCTTACCTTTTCTTCCTCTTCCATTTCCTTCTGTCCTGCTTTCTCTTTCACTTAAATCACTTCTTCCTTCACTTTCTTACCTTTTCTTCCTCTTCCATTTCCTTCTGTCCTGCTTTCTCTTTCACTTAAATCACTTCTTCCTTCACTTTCTTACCTTTTCTTCCTCTTCCATTTCCTTCTGTCCTGCTTCCCCTCTTTCACTTAAATCACTTCTTCCTTCACTTTCTTACCTTTTCTTCCTCTTCCATTTCCTTCTGTCCTGCTTCCCCTCTTTCACTTAAATCACTTCTTCCTTCACTTTCTTACCTTTTCTTCCTCTTCCATTTCCTTCTGTCCTGCTTCCCCTCTTTCACTTAAATCACTTCTTCCTTCACTTTCTTACCTTTTCTTCCTCTTCCATTTCCTTCTGTCCTGCTTCCCCTCTTTCACTTAAATCACTTCTTCCTTCACTTTCTTACCTTTTCTTCCTCTTCCATTTCCTTCTGTCCTGCTTTCTCTTTCGCTTAAATCACTTCTTCCTTCACTTTCTTACCTTTTCTTCCTCTTCCATTTCCTTCTGTCCTGCTTCCCCTCTTTCACTTAAATCACTTCTTCCTTCACTTTCTTACCTTTTCTTCCTCTTCCATTTCCTTCTGTCCTGCTTCCCCTCTTTCACTTAAATCACTTCTTCCTTCACTTTCTTACCTTTTCTTCCTCTTCCATTTCCTTCTGTCCTGCTTCCCCTCTTTCACTTAAATCACTTCTTCCTTCACTTTCTTACCTTTTCTTCCTCTTCCATTTCCTTCTGTCCTGCTTTCTCTTTCGCTTAAATCACTTCTTCCTTCACTTTCTTACCTTTTCTTCCTCTTCCATTTCCTTCTGTCCTGCTTCCCCTCTTTCACTTAAATCACTTCTTCCTTCACTTTCTTACCTTTTCTTCCTCTTCCATTTCCTTCTGTCCTGCTTCCCCTCTTTCACTTAAATCACTTCTTCCTTCACTTTCTTGCCTTTTCTTCCTCTTCCATTTCCTTCTGTCCTGCTTTCTCTTTCACTTAAATCACTTCTTCCTTCACTTTCTTACCTTTTCTTCCTCTTCCATTTCCTTCTGTCCTGCTTTCTCTTTCACTTAAATCACTTCTTCCTTCACTTTCTTACCTTTTCTTCCTCTTCCATTTCCTTCTGTCCTGCTTCCCCTCTTTCACTTAAATCACTTCTTCCTTCACTTTCTTACCTTTTCTTCCTCTTCCATTTCCTTCTGTCCTGCTTCCCCTCTTTCACTTAAATCACTTCTTCCTTCACTTTCTTACCTTTTCTTCCTCTTCCATTTCCTTCTGTCCTGCTTTCTCTTTCACTTAAATCACTTCTTCCTTCACTTTCTTACCTTTTCTTCCTCTTCCATTTCCTTCTGTCCTACTTCCCCTCTTTCACTTAAATCACTCTTTCATCCACTTTCACTTACTTTCTTCTTTTCATTTCCTTCTCGTCCAACAGTTTCATTTCCTCTACCTTCTTTAATTTCTGTTACCAGTACCTTTTTCTCCACTTTCTTCCCTTTCCTTGTGTCACTTCTTCCTTAACTTTCACTCATTTTTTTGCTGTTTTACGTCCTCCTTGTCTTTCACTTAAATCACTTCTTCCTCTACTTTCACTTAGGTGTATATTTTTACTCTCTATTTTACCCACATATTTCAATTCCTCGTTTTTTCTTTTACTACTACTCTTCAATTTCATTTTCATTTCCCTTCTTCTGTTACACAAACTTCTTCCCTTCATCCAGCTTACCACCTTTTTCTTTCATATTCCCTTTGTCCTTTGTATGCTTCATAACTTAAAATCTAGCCTTGCGTGTTTTAAATTATCCGTCTTCGTTGGCCGTACACTGAATTCCCCTCTTGTCTTAGTTCCTCGCCTTCATAGTCAATGTCTGCTCCTTTCGCTGTTGCCAGCTACATTGTCATAACTTCTTATTTCTGACCAGGAGGAGCTGATGTCCCGGCTGGACCGCAAGCTGCAGGTGCTGCGTGGTGAGCACCTGGTGGTCACGGAGGAGTCACGTGTCAACGATGAGCTGGGCGAGAGTGTGGCAGCCCAGGTGTCTCGCCTGGCGAGGCCGCACGAGGCCTCTAAATACCGGCTGCACGTCGAAGAGGTGGGCAAGATCACCAGCCTGCTGCTGGGGCTATCTGGGCGCCTGGCACGTGCCGAGAACGCTCTGATGGGTCTTCCACACCACCACGCCGAGAGGGTGAGTATGCGTGTAGCAGCATAATGATTATACAGGGTGTAACACAGTTTACCACCCAGTGTTCAGTTCTGAATGGGAGCATCCGGCATTTGTTTTTATGTTTATGACATCATAGATTTGTTTGCTGAGCCTAGCCAAAGATAGACGGTTTCACTGATTTAATAATTTGTGGTACTAGTCGCCATGGAGATGTAGTGGCTAGAGCACTGGACTTGTAATCCTGTGGACATGGATTCGATCCCTGGTGTACTCCCGATTTATAATTTGATTAATTATCAAGCTTGAGCACGCCAGGATGGAGCATATTACTGGCCACTGAACGAATATTGCAGACTGTTTTTCTTCCTGGCAGTACGATCTACTTCCACTAGATGGCTCCCCAACACGAATAGTAGGGTTACCAAATCTCAAATCGGCCAAATTTTGATCTCCATTATTGGTGCACTACCTACTTATTTGCGTCAATGCTTAAGTATTGCAATTCACCGCGGAAATGCAATGAGCGTTTTGGGTACTCTTCCCAAATCCAACCCTTTGGACTAACTCTTTCTCCTGTAAAATTTATTATTCTGTATGTAAATATTTGTGTTTAGTTTTATATATATATACTAGTGGCTTGTGCAGCAAATACTGCTGCAAACTAAGTTCATTAGACGTTCAAATAATTTTTCAGATTTATTTTCAATGAAGAGTACTTGTCTTTTTGATAGTTATTTGCTTCCATAATAATGAAACATACTCCCTCTGAATGGATTTTTTTAGGCCAAATACTCTTTCTTGAACCTATCCAACTTCAGTTGTTGAGTTTCAACGCGAAAACGCAAGTATCAATGTCAGGACGATAGCAGTAGCTATTTCAGGTCATTGTGGATTGTAGGCAAAAGTTAAAAAAATGTCAGGTTTGCTAAACTTTCGAACAATAGCATTTTCGTATAGCTGCTGCATGTAGAACTTGAAATGTAGAGGGTAAAATCATTTTATCCTACTAAGAGATCTTGCTGAAATGATCTGGAGACTACAAAAATTTCTAGGCCTCTTATTTTATCAGTAAGTAATACCTTTTGATCTTTCCTTAGGAACTGTAATTTTTGCGCTCTCTCGAGCCAATACTGAAGACAATGACACATATCAATATCTACACTACACCGCCATTAAGTATATGAAAAAGACCCAACCTCACTGGGCTAATAAGTATAAACATATTTGATTTTTAATAACAATATTATTATCTTACTTAAGTTTTGTAGTTATATATAGCAGCCACTCAGTAAATTATAGAAATGAAGATCTAAATTAAGATATTCTCTACATTTACTTACATAACCTCAAACGTTTCACGTTCATGTCATCAATATAGCATCAATATTATGTACAATTAATGAAAAATAGATGCATCATGATATTAACTATAATAATATTTAATTTCTAATGGTAATAATGTCATCAAACCACCTCAAGTTTCGTAGATTTGAATATCCAATACACAGCTGTACTCAGAAAATTATACACTGCAGAATCAGTTTTTAAAAACAAATTGAATTGAGCTCTAAATATGTCGGCAATCCTGCAGGTCATGGCGTTCGTGTAATAGCCTATTGTTTATTGTAGTGTGTGTTTTGTTCTGTAATTCAATCAAGTCGGCCGTGAATGCAATTAATTAGTTCTCAAAACTGACGAAAGATGGATTTAGGAAAAAAGGAAAATGATGTAGGAAAATTGACATTTCACTGAAAACTACTATTTTTCCGAAAAACTTTGGGTTCCAAGCTTCAAAATGAGGGGCCATTTATTAAAATCCGTTCAGCCGTTTTCCCGTAATTTCCATTACCAGTTCAAATTATATATATAGATATGCAATACAATGTATATTAGTTTATATAACTCCATCATATACACATCTAGAAACAATAATTTTCAAATTAATTGCATTTTTTTTAAGCGTATTGCACTTTTTGCCAGGGAGTGTATAATAAAGTACAAAAGACGTAATATTGTGAATGTATTAATTCTTCTTTGAATTTATTTACGTACTGTATTTACTTATTTATTTTTATAGCAACACTCATTCATTTATTGCAATATAATTTCTTCAGTCTCTTTGATGACACTATGCTATAACAGAGTTCAACAGAATAACTTGTGAGTGTGGGAAATGCTACATCGGGCAGATGGGACGAACTATTATGGAACGCTGCAAGGAACACCAACGCAGCATAAGACTATATTATCCTGATAAGTCTGCGGTAGCCCAACACAGCCTAGAAACTGGCCACAAGATAGATTTCAGCGCCACCACCATCTTGGACAAGACATCAGGTTACTGGGACTTAGTTATCAAGGAAGCCATCGAAATCCAGCTAGATGGCAATAATTTCAACAGAGACGGGGTCTACAGCTGAGTACAGCATGGAAACCTGCCATCAATACGCTTAGACCACCAGCACACGGCAGACAGTCGGGACCAGCAAGTAGCTCCTGATTGGCTGACGTGTCCACCAACCAGAATGCGCCTGGCGGTCGGGACTAGGAACTAGCTCCTGATTGGCCCACAGTGGGAAGCCCTACTTTTGCATATATACCGGCTAGACGTGATCCCACATCACTTCGTCCCTGAAGAAGATGGCAGAGCTAGCCGTCGAAAGCTTGGAAGCTAATCTCCAACTCACCTGGCTGAGAACCCGAGAAGAGTTATTCTACATCAAACGCCGGGAAAGCCTCAAGTCATACAGAGTTCAACTGTATATGTGATGAATTCTACGATCTTCTTTTTACTCACAATATCATGGTGACTTTCTACCAAAGTTCGAAGACACATGACATTGCTACAGTATAATATGTAGGCTATAGAAAGTGGGTTTATATCTATTTAAAAAAGTACATTCTTTCTTTCTTTTTTTTCAGAAAATACTGGAATCCAAGAGAGATAAGCTGAAGGAACAGTTAGAAGAAGCCAAGAAGTTGAAAGAGAACATTGACAGACGAAGTGTGTGTGTGTCCAACATCCTGTATAAATACTTCAGTGCCGAGGAGTATGCGGACTATGACCACTTCATTAACATGAAGGCCAAGTTGATCATGGATTCCAGAGAGATAGCGGACAAGATCAAGCTGGGAGAGGAGCAGTTGGCAGCTCTGAAAGAGACTCTATCGGCGCCCGATTGAAGCTGTTGTACATAACTCACCATAACCTTACTTTATGCTTGTCGACCAGTAGCGCTGGTTCTCTGGGTGCCTAGTCTTAAATTCCCGCGCTTCTTGTGTGCCCGATCCTGTGCCAGACTGAACTGCTGCTACAGGGTGCTTGAGGTTTACTATAACGGGCAGCAGCTGCCAGTGAGACGGAAGGATTTTGTGTTTTATCCAGTCTTTCATCTATAACAATCGTAATAAACTTCATGATTGAAGAAATGATTGAAATATGGAGTTTTGAAACAGATATTTATTATTCTCAGCCCTTTCCAACAGATGGTGCTCTGCAGCTTTCATTTGTTATTAAGTTACACAGGGTGTTAAAAAATTACTTCTGTCTTTGAAACAGTTTAATACAGTAAATTAAAATATGAAATACTAGAATATCTTAATATGTGAGATGCAATAAATATGGAACAGTTTAATATAGTCAATTATAATATGAAATACTAGAATATCAACATGTAAGATGCAATAAATATGGATCAGTTTAATACAGTAAATTAAAACATGAAATAGTAGAACATCTTAACATGTGATATGCAAATAAATATGGAACAGTTTAATACAATAAATTAAAATATGAAATACTAGAATATCTTAAGATGTGAGATGCAATAAATATGGAACAGTTTAATACAGTAAATTAAAATATGAAATACTAGAATATCTTAACATGTGAGATGCAATAAATATGGAACAGTTTAATACAGTAAATTAAAATATGAAATACTAGAATATCTTAGGATGTGAGATGCAATAAATATGGAACAGTTTAATACAGTAAATTAAAATATGAAATACTAGAATATCTTAAGATGTGAGATGCAATAAATATGGAACAGTTTAATACAGTAAATTAAAATATGAAATACTAGAATATCTTAACATGTGAGATGCAATAAATATGGAACAGTTTAATACAGTCAATTAAAATATGAAATACTAGAATATCTTAGGATGTGAGATGCAATAAATATGGATCAGTTTAATACAGTAAATTAAAATATGAAATACTAGAATATCTTAAGATGTGAGATGCAATAAATATGGAACAGTTTAATATAGTCAATTAAAATATGAAATACTAGAATATCTTAGGATGTAAGATGCAATAAATATGGAACAGTTTAATATAGTCAATTAAAATATGAAATACTAGAATATCTTAAGATGTGAGATGCAATAAATATGGAACAGTTTAATACAGTAAATTAAAATATGAAATACTAGAATATCTTAATATGTGAGATGCAATAAATATGGAACAGTTTAATATAGTCAATTAAAATATGAAATACTAGAATATCTTAGGATGTGAGGTGCAATAAGTATGGATCAGTTTAATACCGTAAATTAAAATATGAAATACTAGAATATCTTAGGATATAAGATGCAATAAATATGGATCAGTTTAATACAGTCAATTAAAATATGAAATACTAGAATATCTTAGGATGTGAGATGCAATAAATATGGAACAGTTTAATACAGTCAATTAAAATATGAAATACTAGAATATCTTAGGATGTGAGATGCATTAAATATGGAACAGTTTAATACCGTAAATTAAAATATGAAATACTAGAATATCTTAGGATGTGAGATGCAATAAATATGGAACAGTTTAATACAGTCAATTAAAATATGAAATACTAGAATATCTTAGGATGTGAGATGCATTAAATATGGATCAGTTTAATACCGTAAATTAAAATATGAAATACTAGAATATCTTAGGATGTGAGATGCAATAAATATGGAACAGTTTAATACAGTCAATTAAAATATGAAATACTAGAATATCTTAGGATGTGAGATGCAATAAATATGGTGAATAATGCAGCTTGTATAAGATGGGGCAAGCATGCATATTCAAGTAGATCAGTAATACAATGTCCACTCCTGTAGGTATTGTGATTCACCATTTGGTGCCATCTATAGATTCAGCTACACAACACTCACTTCCAACAGAGTTCGCAATTAACGCCCCTTTAAACCCCTTAAGAGTTGAGCAGGTTCCTCAAAATGATTCCATCTGTATGCAAGTTAACGGTACTACATTCTGCTGCATCCTACATTGACCTCAAACTATGGAATGATGATAGATGTAGTTGAAATTAATGTTGGCGAAATGAATCAGAAGTCCATTACTGAAAGTTATTCGGCAATTTGAAGAATCCTTGAGGAAAACTTCAACCAGGTAACTTTATCCCAGCCAGGATTTCAACCCAGGTCCACTAGTTTCACAGTCATCGTATATGCATACCATTATTCCATAGTGGTGAACTTCGAGAGTTTTTCCCAAATTGACTCCTCAAAGTGTAAAACAGTGATAAACAATGGCTGATAACTAGGGACCGGATTTTTATGTAATTACATATTATATTCCTTTCAACCTAACCGTATATAAATAACAAATCTTTGCGAATCTTGTAACTACCATTAATATATTAAAATTTGATACTACATATTTTTACATATTTACCCCACATTACATATTATGGCTTGGTATTACATAAATCTACATATTTAGGGGTTTTATTCATTTTTACTTCTCTAAAAGGGGGGGGGGAAGCTACTGCTGGGGAAGTTTACAATTTGAAATACACAGATTTAAAAAGCCTTTTTACCTACCCAAGAAAGGATATATTTCGGGACGAACGAAACATAACGTCCGTAGTTTCAGGAAGTAATAGGGGCACTCACCCCATACCGCCCACTGTAAATATGAGCGAACAAAAGCAACCTTTCTCATACAACTACCTTTTATTGTAAAAGTCACTCAGAAAGTAGCGTTGCCTTCATGCGGTGGAGTGGGATGAGGACGACATGATTTGTCTGGAACTATAATTGTTCTGCACACGTCTTAACAAGCCATTCCCATGCAATTTGCAACCTTACCCACCATCTTCCTAATCCTTCCAGGGAAAACCCGTGTCAAGTCTGACATGAGCCGCAATAAAGTAGCCGACTTTTGAAAAGAAGCTGGAGTAAAGGAACAAACTGGAAAGTTGTTGAAAGATTTAAATAAGTAGCTTTTCAGGTTATTGCTTGATTTTTTTACTTTAAATTTAGTAGACCTATACGGAAATGGGATTTTCCGAGCAATTAGAAAGTATGGTTCTCGGCTGGAATAATCCTAACCTTCTGAATGAGACAGAAATGTCACTTTTCAAACAACAGTTTGTAAATGCCTATAGTTTGAGGTTTTAGTAGGTACTTTGTTTCTTACAGGGAGCAGCTAAAATGCATGTGTCCCACATCTCCTCTTATTTTCTCCTAATCCAGTAAAGCGAAACAGTGCTTGCAGTACTGTTGTGTCATTCATTTCACTCAGTTCTCTAGTTTTAGTACTTACAGTATAAAGTGCAAGTGAGTTTATCTACTGCTTTTAACTAGCTAAAATGGCTCCTGTACCTTCAACCTTAAAGACAAAAATAAACTCATGGATTGCGATGGACGAAGCTTTCACTACAGATGGAAAAATAGTAATGTGTCAAGTGTGCGGTAAAAAAGTCGGGTGCTCTATGAAATCACAACTGGAGAGTTTTACCAATCCTATACCTGCCATATATTGATATTAAATATGTTCATGATTTTACATGTTTTGGTACATATTCAGCTTATTTTTCTTATATAAATATGTACATATTTCACACCTTAATATTACATACAAATCCAGTCACTGTCATAACACCATGTTACTGATGATCATGTTGTCTGTTAGGTCCGGAACAACACAGAACAGGAAACTGTGTAATTTAACTATTTTAGAAATTGTATCTATCTGTTTGAAATGGTTTTTAGAGTGTTTAATTATTTTTGTCCCTGTCACTATATAAAGAACTATAAATTATTAATTAAACATATTGACATACGTACATGGAAAACATTAAAGTTGCAACATTAAGTTGCCCGGTCTGGTACAGCCAAGTAAAATTAAATTTTAACATGAATTATTTTTATGATATAATGAAAACAAAAACGTAAAACTCCATTTTTCTCATTTCTTCAGGAATCAGATTCAATATCTGAATGACCGTATTCTGTATCTGGTTGTTGATTAATTGAAAATGGTCTCCTCGCAAGTCGAAATTCTCGCAAACGACTCGACGGGGAGTCTAGGGTCTTGTACTTCAGAAACCTCTTGCCATTTGGGTGAATTGTTCAGTTCAGTTTACCAGTAAAACGATCACATTATCCTGTAGTAAAATATATCCAGAGGTCGTTGCTGGTGAGAACTGTTGTTGGTTGCAGAAACACAAACCAAATGGCACAGATGGTTGATTAAGAACCATAATGTACGGAGATACATATCTGATTAATGAATTGAATTTGTGGGCTCTTATTTTCTATGCATTGTCTGTTAAGCTTATCTCAACTGAAAGGTGGTGCTAATAGCAATTTTGCGTGTTCCTTTTCTCCTACTCATAGGTCTTGTACTTAAATCTAAATCGTAGTCTGTGTTAATAGTTCAGTAAACTTACAACACAGAACTGTCATAATCTATATGAATTGTGTACACACATTATAGAACAATATGCAGAGCTTAAATATATTGAGGTTATGTCGGTAGCAATTAGGCCTCATTCACAATGAAAATTAAACACAAGCATTACTTAAGGGCAGAGGATGGTATTTTTTTTAACTTTTTTCCTATTTGGTGTAAAATATTAATTTCTTGTATGTAGAGAGGTCATAGCTGTGGCAACTCAACCAAATAAAAATATTTTGAAAAAAAAAAAAAAAAAAATTATTTGGGGGCCCAAATTTGAAAAAAAAATATACCCAATGCAGGATTGTACTAAAACCTATATATCTAAACTGTTTTTAAAGATAGATTCAAACAGTTTTTTGCAATGTATTTGCAAAAGCATGTTCTACAAACTGTATGTAACAGAATTTTGATATTAGTCCCTACGTTTGTAAAATACACAATTAAAATTTAATAACAATTTTCTGATTTCCTTTCCTGCAAACAAACGGACGTATTTTTAAAATAAAATCAATTAACAAAATTCTGTTACAGAGAAAAGTTTCCTAATAGTCTAAAGAATGTGTGTTCTAAATTTCATGCATGTATCTTTAGTAGTTCAGAAATTATATCCATTTTTGTCTGGCAATGTAGCAAAAAAAAAAAAATGAAGTTACTGGACACCGATAAAAGCGGGCGTGTGATTTAAAAATCCATAGCACAGGAAGTTCAAAAATGACGTCTCAACATCCGATAAGGGCACAAATACCCACAAAATGTTATGCTATGCATTCCACACATATCACAGAGTATTTTAAAGAATTTTTTTTTTTGAAAATTTACTCATTTTTCACCAAAAAATACCATCCTCTCCGCGTAAAACCTTATACCTATGTTATTTAATGAAAGTATTCGCCATAAATTACGTTATTCTAAAACAATACACCATTACAGAGCGCTGAAGTAGACAAAAGACTGACGAAAATGGCGTCGTTGTTATGTTTCCATGGTTACCAAGTATCTTCACAGTTATGTTTTGTGTTCTCATCTTGTATGGTATGACAATTTTACAGTAACATTTTATTGTTTACATTTTCATTGTGAATGAAGCATTACTGCCCACTCTGAATTGTGTTTTACATTGTGTGTGTACACGAACTTGCTTTCTGTATCATAATACAAGAATTGCTTTTATTGTGATGTCTTTGAAGAGAGTGTGTTGTGCTCCAAGACTGATGCTGTATCGAATGCGCTGGTTTGCCAGTGCTACACTTTTGTTGCTGAATACACCTTGTTTGTAATATCATAAAATTATAGATTAAAACATCCATCTGGACATTTGTAAATAATAACAAGAACAGAATGGTGCTTTGGATCATTTATGATGTCGATACAATATGTGATCCTCATGGGCAGAGGTTTTGGGTTACAGGTGTATCCCATTTGTATGTGTAAAGCTGAAGTTTATACCTTCAAATTTTTATTGATAAATCTCTGAAATCCATACAGTGCATTTTTATTCTTACATTGTAGTAACTAGAGATAGTAGATTTTAGCAACTTAAAATTACAAATTTAGGACTTTGAAAATCAAATGCAGCATTTTATAATTACTTACTAGCTTTTAAGGAACCCGGAGGTTCATTGCCGCCCTCACATAAGCCCGCCATCGGTCCCTATCCTGGGCAAGATTAATCCAGTCTCTATCATCATATCCCACCTCCCTCAAATCCATTTTAATATTATCTTCCCATCTACGTCTCGGCCTCCCCAAAGGTCTTTTTCCATCCGGCCTCCCAACTAACACACTACATGCATTTCTGATTCGCCCATACGTGCTACATGCCCTGCCCATCTCAAACGTCTGGATTTAATGTTCCTAATTATGTCAGGTGAAGAATACAATGCGTGCAGTTCTGTGTTGTGTAACTTTCTCCATTCTCCTGTAACTTCATCCCTCTTAGCCCCAGATATTTTCCTAAGCACCTTATTCTCAAACACCCTTAACCTCTGTTCCTCTCTCAAAGTGAGAGTCCAAGTTTCACAACCATACAGAACAACCGGTAATATAACTGTTTTATAAATTCTAACTTTCAGATTTTTTGACAGCAGACTGGATGATAAAAGCTTCTCAACCGAATAATAACAGGCATTTCCCATATTTATTCTGTGTTTAATTTCCTCCCGAGTATCATTTATATTTGTTACTGTTGCTCCAAGATATTTGAACTTCTTCACCTCTTCAAAAGATAAATTTCCAATTTTTATATTTCCATTTCGTACAAAATTCTGGTCACGAGACATAATCATATACTTAGTATTTTCGGGATTTACTTCCAAATCTATCTCTTTACTTGCTTCCAGTAAAATTTCCGTGTTTTCACTAATCGTTTGTGGATTTTCTCCTAACATATTCACGTCATCCGCATAGACAAGCAGCTGATGTAACCCGTTCAATTCCAAACCCTGCCTGTTATCCTGGACTTTCCTAATGGCATATTCTAGAGCAAAGTTAAAAAGTAAAGGTGATAGTGCATCTCCCTGCTTTAGCTCGCAGTGAATTGGAAACGCATCTGACAGAAACTGACCTATACGGACTCTGCTGTACATGTTATATTTTATAACACTTCTAATGCTAGTATTTAGCTTGTAGCATTTTAGGAAAGTATGATGGTAGAAACTCATAGTGTGTTAACAGGTGCTTCCTCTATTTTTTCCAGTTAAATTTCTTGAAAATATTAAGCAAAGGAACATAAATGAAGTTATAGCGAAATTGTGAACAATAAGAAATATGTCCAAATAGACGGACCTGTTAACATACAAAACTTTGTCTTCGACAAACTAATTTTTTTCAACGTGAGCTGATTAAACCTTGCAACTTTTCTTCCATTACCTTTTGCTCTTCCATAAATTAAATGCATATCAGCAAGTTGCAAGGAAAGTTACAAAATTTAATCAGTCGGAATATAATTTACGATGCCAACTAGCTTATACCATGTTTACAAGAAATCACCAACATTTGCAGGAATGGTCGTCTGCAACGAAACTTCAAAATGATGGCCTAGAGTTCGATTCTAGCTGGTTGCACTGACTAATATACAGTATCTAGGCTTGTAACTACCAAACAGAACTTTTCCCGACATAGGTTCCTATATGAAAGTTGTTCATATTTGTCTCTTCTATCATCCCTAATAGTTTGTAACATTGTCACTGAATCACCCTGTAGTTTACCAGTCATTAGTACAGGGACATCACTTTATTTTTACCAACATTTTTAACATTAACCTGGCTATACTCGGAAACAGTGTTACCCCCTTCCATTACAGGAGTTTGGTGTTACTAGTGCAATATGTAAACAAATCATTTTACTAGGTATAGGAAGAGAATAAAGTAGTGTATCCATTTATGTTACAGGGAAATATAGTATTACGATTTTCAGTTTGTCATTACTTTTACGGTATTTTATCAAAAAACAGTAGAATAGTATTTTTTTTTTTTTCACAATTCCGTAACAATCCCCAATTTCTACAGCTAACGTCTTGACCGACTTATTAGGACCTCGCTGCATCCTTTCTCTAGCATCTTCTACAGCATCTTCTGTCACCTTTGTTGGCCATCTTACACTTTTCTTCCTTTCTGTACACTCTGTTGCTCTAAATTTATCTACCAGATTAATGACATTTCTACGAAAATATTCCGTAATTATATAATCAGAAAAAAAAACTGTTGTTCACATTCGGTTACATTGTAATTCCAGTTTCCATCATCGTCCTTTATACCTACAAATAGTAAAACAAAACTCTTGTTTAAATAATGCTGTTAAGTACCGCACCATATTATAGGGTACCGTACTTTCGGTAACTCTAATCTTCACTTGTGCTCAGTCCACACAGATAAATTCAGTTACGCTACACACCATACCTGTGTGAAAATAAACTTCAATAATATAAGCTCTTTCTTCTATAGAAAACGCAACATATTTCTGAAACACACTGTACTCTGTACTGTTTACTTCACTGCTAGCAACAGCGGCCGTAAGTTTGTGTGACTGACGTTAGCAAGGACATTAGTGAAAGGGGTGGGAGTCGAGTACATTTAGAAACGCAGGTACAATAAAAAATGATGTCCCTGTACAATATGTAGTACAGACTTGAGCTTTGGGACACGGCCTTAGTAGGCTATAATCAGGTGATATGGGTTGGGAATGCGATCGACTGGAAGTCAATATTAAAGTTCTTCCATAGAACATCGCGCTAGAATTCCTCCTTCGGAATGAAGAGAAATAATATCGTAACACAGTTCACTATTAGGACCTACACTAGTCCTGGATATGCCATCATTATCCATTACGACAGCACCAAAGTAGGAGTCAACTGAGTAAAAGAACGAACATTCATGTTTTGACTACCACTCCAGCCAAACGTGTTTCTGTTCGTAAACCAGTAGCGGCTGGTGATCCAAATCCTCGGTGAGGCCAGATGCAACTAGTTTAAGTGCCTCCGATAGAAAATGTTTATTTATGATATTAATTATTATTGTTCTTATATTATTAATATCATTATTACTGTATTATTATTATTATTAGTCTATTATTATTACTAGTAATGAAAAATAATAATTTCACTCACCAAATAAGCTGTCATGCTCTGAGTTTCAGTGATTGTTTCAGTGTGATGAAGCGACCCATATTATGTATTGAAATTCCCCTTTCTTTCTTTTCTTTTTATTTTTTTCCTTTGACAGCAACAAACAAGGCCAACAGAGAAGTTTATTTTGCACCACATTACCACTTAACCATTTATGTTGCCCATACCAGGATGCAATAGAAACTCGCGTTTTAAGATTATGTGTCAGAAAAATTGTCAGCGATGTCGTAGGTATCTCGGTCGGCTCTCTCTTTATTTAAAACTTCCTTTCTTTCAATATTATTTCTTCTCGAAAAAGGACACTCTAACAATGAATTAACTACACCAGCATTATTTCTGGCATTTGTTTCTGTTTATATTTTCCCGAAATGCATAACAACATTGGCCCAGATTCACTACTGTACTACGAAGTACAATAGTACAACACCCTCGCTTACGTCATAAACTAAGACATAAGAGGGGAGAATAGTGTGGGTCTCTGCCTGCCAAAGAGCTGGAATGTTTGTTATTTATGGCCTAGTTAGGAAGACAAGTCACCACTGCTATTCCCACCCCACTCTACCCTTGTGGCCGGTCCATGGTTGAGAGGAGTGAAACCTGACCAGGCCAAACGAATTGTGCCTCAGTTACAACGTTTTAAGCGCAACCTCAAAAGCCCGTGAAGACAAACGAAAATCCAGAAGCAGACCCGGCACGAGCGATCCTGGCCTGAGGAACAAATGTTACTGCAAAACAGGTCTATATACATCACAAAGTTTTCAAATGCTTCTACAGCGATATATGCCTCATTCAAATAACTAATACATTATATGAAAACACAAAATTTGATTTCAGTTAAGCCAAGTGACTGAGGCCCGGCCTCACTTGCCTCAGTCAATCAGCCGCCACTGCTTTGACTACCACTCCAGCCAAACGTGTTTCTGTTCGTAAACAGACCACAGTTACTGCCGCTATAGTAGGGAGCAGGAATATTGGCGGATGGAGGTATACCCCTTCATACTAACCCAACCCACGTTCCACCCCTACTTTAGCTGTAAACGTTCTTCGAAGGGTCGCTTCCGAAACATCTTTCACTCCTCGCTACGTAACCTAAAGTCTGTAACATCGAAATAGCGTTTATATATAAACACTGTCTGTGTGTCAGTATTTAGTGTAATTTCTATGCGCAGCATTATAATTATTTCATTAAACAACAGCACATGTGAACACTTCATTTGTTACCATACAAACTACTGGTATACAATATGCGACATGATTTTATAACTACTATACTGATATCGAATAGCATTCGTATTTTGAGGTGAATGAACTAAGAAAATTAGTTGAATTCATATCTTCCAAGTTCGACAGTCTTAGAGAGGAATTGGCGCACACAAGACATGAACTCAACTCCACGCAGGAGGAGATGAAGAGGCTAGTGCAAGAAAATGACCATCTCAAACGGAAAGCGCGTGATCTGCAGCAGTACATACGCAGATACAATATAATGCTATTTGGAGTTCCGGAGATCGATGAACAATCAACTTATGAAGTCATTGACTAAATATCGGAAGTCATAGGCGGTAGTGAATTGGTGCAACATGATGTAAGCGTAGCACATCGCATACCATCCAGGCCAGGGAAGACGCGTCCCATTGTCATCCGCTTCACAAAGAGTAGAAGTAGTGATGAATGGCTCCAGCTGTTCAGAAATGAGGCCAAAAATGATGGCAGCGGTCCTGGGAATGCGACAAAGAAAGTCAACAGGGACCTTTCGTCAGGAAGAATCACAGCAGGTGACCAACTGACAGCAGTGACCAGAGATCTTTTGAACAAAACAAGGGTTGCAAGAAAAGATGAAGCCAGTCCCGTGAGTAAAATCACTGGTATTGATGATGTAAATAATTTGTAAATAGTATTGTGTCGGTACCCAGGTTTTATTTTATATAATATAATTGACTTAACAATGGCTAGTAGTACTATATTAAATGAAATCCATCAGTACAAATTTAATAATAATAATAATAATAATAATAATAATAATAATAATAATAATAATAATAATAATATAATAATAATAATAATAACACAATGGTTTTTAACGATTTACTTCACTGCAATGAGCATATTGCCAATATACTATCAGATCTTAAAATATTTCACTTAAACTTATAGTGACCTAATTCCTGTTTTCCTCATTCTCTTAATAACCAGAATTTCAATCATGTTACGAAAATTTTAATTTGTTGTATTAATTAAAGTTTTTTTTAAGTATTCGTAAACACTATAAATAATTCCTTTCGCTTGGCTCCGCGTATCCGCTCCCTTTCTAGACATGTCGCTCAGCTAGGCACAGAAGCAATTCCACTGTTGGTATTGAAAATTACTGTTTGAATATGTACAGACAACAGCTACGATGACTACTCTCTCAATACACAACGATTGGCTTGCAAGCAACTACACCCGAACGCATCGACACACTGCCAGTCAGTCATCCCAATGTACAGGTCAGAAGAGAGGGGGTGGTACGTGCAAAAATGTCCTAAGTACGACCCGCGAATATCTTTGCTCCCTACTATAACAGATCTCAGTTCGCTACGTAGTCAAATAGGAAATAGACATGAAGTGCGCGGTTGTCTACCCAGCAGGCGTACTGCACGCGAGAGCCTTGTTTTGACCGATCCTTTCTCCGTTCTTACACTTTCAGTTTCTTCATTCGTTTTGATTTTACTGTACCCTTGAAGGCTGGATGAATATTATTAGGAACAGATATACGAAAACTATTTCTCAGGTTATTGCACTCATTCTCACTCTGTGCTGACTTTTTGGAAGTTTCATAACAGAAAATACCAGCTCACAGACATATTGCACAGGGACATCATTTTATTTTTACTAACATTTTTAATATCAACCTTGCTATACCTTTGGATTAACGGTTGAGAACCGGAAACGCCGTTTGCTACCTTCTTCCACGACTGGAGTTCGATGATACTGGCGTAAAATACAAAAAAATCACTTTACTAGGTATAGGAGGGAAGAAAAGTAGTTCATCCATTTACGTAAACTAGGAAATATCGCGATTTTGAGTTTGATAATTTTCATTAGGTTTCTCTTTAATCAAAATACAGTACAGTATTAACAATGAGTGTTTTTACTCACGAACTGAGCTGTCCATGTGGACGTATTCATTATGCAGTGTATATTATACTGTCTACAGCACATTAGCGTACAATATAGAGAATGAAGTTAAATTTAAAAATAATCATAATATGGATATTTAAACACATTTTTTAAAATGGTGGCCGTTCATTTCGATACAGGCTTCAGTTCTTTTGTGCATATTATCGCACTATAGACTATTGTACCTAATTCCAATTACCAGTTTCGTCCTTCGTACTAGTAACTCATGTTGAAATAATTCTGTAACTACTCTATAAAAGAGTACCTTACGTACTGTAAATTCAATCTTCACTTCTGCCCGACCCGCACAGATAAAATTACTCAGACATGCTATCTACTGTCCGTCCAAGTGGTTATGTCACAGCGTCGTAGAAAGGGAGGAAATCACGTGAAAGTTAATTACTTAACGAGGCCCTTTTATTTAAGTTATTTTAAGCAGTTGTATAATATTACGTAGACGTCCAATTCCTAACAGAAATTAATGTTTTCAGAAAAGAGCTAAGACAGCCCAGCCACTAGCCTTTATAGAGGGGCGAGCAGAAGCAGGTGGGGGAAATCGGGATGCGACGTAGGCAAACGGACGACAGTACCTGTGCGAAAATATGATTCAATATTGAAAGCTCTTTCGTCACTGGAAAACGCGAACATCCTATTTCTGGAACGTACTATACTCACTAACTCAGTACTGTTTGTGTTTACTATGACCGTAAGGCGATTTTGACTGTATACGCTTGGTTCTGTGTGGAGAACGGTTGGAAGTTTACTAGTAGAGGGGGTGGAAGTGAAGTACATTAAAAAACTCAAGTACCCGTACAATAAAAATTGAAGTAAAAATAAAATGATGTCCCTGTATAAGCACTACCCCATCCTACAGGGACATCATTTTATTTTCAGTTCAATTTTTATTGTACCTGAGTTTTTGAATGTACTTCACTCCCACCCCTTCTACTAATGAAGTTCAACCGTCCTCCACACAGATCCAAGACCGCATATAGAGTCATAGTACGGTTATAGTACACAGTACGTTCCAAAAATATGTTCACGTTTTCCAGTGACGAAAGAGCTTTCAATATTACATCATTTTCCATTTGCCTACGTCGCATCCCGGTTTCCCTCACCAGCTTCTATTCGCCTCTCTGTAAATGCTAGTGGCTGGGCGGTCTTAGCTCTTTTCTGGGAACATTAATTTCTGTTATGAATTGGACGTCTACGTAATATTATACCCATACAATTGTTTAAAATAACTTAAATAAAAGGGCCTCGTTAAGTAATTAACTGTCACGTGATTTCCTCCCTTTCTACGACGCTGCGACATAACCACTTGGACGGACAGTAGATAGCATGTCTGAGTAATTTTATCTTTTCGGATCGGGCAGAAGTGAAGATTGAATTTACAGTACATAAAGTGTCTTTTATAGAGTAGGTACAGAATTATTTCAACATAAGTTACTGATACGAAGTACGAACCTAGTAATTGGAATTAGGTACAATAGTCTATAGTGCGATAATATGCACAAAAGAACTGAAGCCTGTATCGAAATGAACGGCCACCATTTTGAAAAATGTGTTTAAATATCCATATTATGATTATTTTTCAATTTAACTTCATTCTCTATAGTGTACGCTAATGTGCTGTAGACAGTATAATATACACTGCATAATGAATACGTTAGCATGGACAGGTCAGTTCGTGAGTAAAAACACTTATTCTTAATACTGTACTGTATTTTGATTAAACAAAAACCTAATGAAAATTATCAAACTCAAAATCGCGATATTTCCTAGTTTACGTAAATGAACTACTTTTCTTCCCTCCTATACCTAGCAAAGTGATTTGTTTGTATATTACGCCAGTATCATGGAACTCCAGTCGTGGAAGAGGGTAGCAAACGTGTTTCCGGTTCTTAACCGTTGATCCAAAGGTATAGCCAGGCTAATATTAGAAATGTTAGTAAAAATAAAATGATGTCCCTGTATAATGCCGTGTTGTAATATAGCTTGTACTTATGCGAGATAAATCAGTCGTCAAGTATGGACAGTCAAGTAATTTCGTAGGATGACAAAATAGTGAATAATATTTCTTAATCTAATGCACAGAGAAAGAGCATGTTTATCCGAACGTAACGTGCATAATATTTCTTATGCTTGGTATAATAAATATTTTGTATATTATATTTTTTTTTGCTTGCAATGTTTGATTACATTTACTATTTGTTTCAAAATTCTGACATAAGAAACGCTTTTCCCATGCAGGATCGAAGTATTTAATACCACTATCGCTTTCACTTAACTAGCATGGAGTCAACATAACAAATTGCACATATAACACTCTTGCGCGCATACAAGTGGTTCACGTTCAGACCTCGATAGGCGCTGATAGCTTCATGGCTTGCCACGGAGCCATACGTGAAGCCAGTGCGACAGATAAAAGGATTGACATAGCTGTTCTAGTCAGAGGGTGTTTGGGGGGCCTGTACACACCAGCAAGAAAGTATTTTTAGTGTCAGTGGAGATAGATTATTGTCGAAGAAGGTCGAATTTTAACTTAATTAATAATCGTGTTTTACATTTAAGTAGTAGACCTAATCCGTTAGTCCGATATGTACATTAAGACGGGGATACATCTTTACTACGTACATACAACAGGTGAAAAGTTCTAGATTGTTCTGTAGAAAGTATTGGGTGCTAGAATGTAAAACCGCGTATTTAGTACTCTATACCAGCCGTGGCGAAAATGTAATCGTGCGTCGAGCCACTGTGTAACCTGCAACGTGCATAGCACCTATAGAGGGAGGCGGACGCCCGAAGGGAAGTGAAGCAACTGTCTGACTTATTAACGGATTTTCATTTTCCTTACGTCAAGCACTTAAATATAATTTTATATAGTACAAGGCTACAAACTAATGTTTAGTACGTGTAACGAAAAAAGAAATGAACAATATCACAACCTAAAATTAACTGTCTTCAGAATGTCTCTGCGACAGAGTTTCAAAATCAGGAATTATGCCACTTACTGCCAGTCGTAGTTGATCACGAAGGTATTTGTCTGTCAGTCGTGATTCTGAATTTGGTTTTTGCTATTTTCATTGTTGAAAATAATTTTTCACAAACGTAAGTTGTAGCGAACATGGCTTCAAAAGAGCAAGCGAAAGAACGAAGCTTCGGATATTTATTTTTTGGCAAAGATTTGAAAAGTTCAACATTTGTCAAGTCCTTACATCTAGCTTTCATTTGACATCACATTGTAAATCTGTGAGTTCAAATAGAAGATATAACCGCATTATTCGTACATCTGCTGAAAAAGGATCAACGTACAGAGATGATGATGATGATGATGATGATAACACAAACTTTTAATGCTTCATGAGTGACATGTAGTATAATGCCGTTTTATGTTATACAACCGTTTTCCTCGTAATACTTGTGAACAAATCATACATTTAATATTCTCATCATATTGGCAGCAAAAAAATGCGTCCTCCCATCCTACTTGGAACTTTCGTTTTGTAGAGGTACATGGTTTCGAGAGAGACATTGCGATGATACGCCACTCGCAGGTCAGAGACAAATACAAATGGAACGGAGTTTGACTCCAGCGAGTGAGAGGGTGGGGGTTGGGGATGGCAGGAAGCAAGAGAAATGCATAGCTATCATTGCGAGCCACAATGTCTCGCGAGTCACATTCTCGCCACGGCTGCTCTATACTATTCGTAGTAATCAATCGTTAAAGAAAAATGGTGCCTACTTTGATCTAGTTTTATTGAATTAACATTTTAGCACAGTTTAGTATATATTTATTTGTCTATGGTATATACAGTCACGAAGCTTGAGTTGTGAGGGTGCTAGGAACCATAGACTGTGCCGGTACTATTTCACATTGTCTGTAATGAGGCGATAGTAGCGATCCTAGCGGTTAGCAACTATATATGGATGCATATTTACTACGTATTGAGCTTCGTGACTGTATATACTAGACTGTGATTTTACTTTGTTTTTGTATTTTTTCATGTTAGGTTTGGTTCTTACTGACTACAGTATACTTTCGATTATCCGTGCGCGGTTCATCCGGTTTGCGGCTTACCCGTGCATGGCTTAGGCCTACAATCGAAAATAATTTATTATTTATTAATGTAAAATGACAAGAAATCATGGAGTCCACACCTGTGGAGTAACGGTCAGCGCGTCTGGCCGCGAAGGCCAGTGGCCCGGGTTCGAATCCCGGTCGGGGCAAGTTACCTGGTTGAGGTTTTTTCCGGGGTTTTCCCTCAACCCAATACGAACAAATGCTGGGTAACTTTCGGTGCTGCACCCTGGATTCATTTCATCGGCATTATCACCTTCATTTCATTCAGACGCTAAATAACCTAAAATGTTGATACAGCATCGTAAAATAACCTACTAAATAATAAAAAAAAGAAGTCCTGGAAAAAATAATACGAATTGCAATAAAAAAAATGAATAATCAGAAGCGGAAAAATATTTCAGGACATAAATTTACGTACTATAAATAAAAAATTTGCTTTTGTTTTGTACAATATTAAACAATAAGTGAATTTTAACCTTATGTGTAAAATGATATACACCTGCTGTGGGTATTACAGTAAATATGAAATTAAATATGGATTTAAAAGTATTTGTTCACCCAATACGCCTATATACTACTAACTACATGGTACATGCAGAATAATAAACTTTCGTATTATCCGTTTTTTCGCATTATCCGATTACTCTTCCCGGTCATTAGCCCTGATAATGGAGAGTATACTAGCCTATAGTTATAACACACTCTAGTATATAGTCACGAAGCTTGAGTTTGTGAGGGTACTAGAAACAATAGACTGTGCCGGTACTATTTCGCATTGTCTGTAATGAGGAGATAGTAGCGATCCTAGTGGTTAGCAACTATCTATGGATGCATATTTACTACGTATTGAGCTTCGTGATTGTATATACTAGACTGTGGTTATAATTTGTTTACGTGATTTTTATGTTAGGTTTTGTTTCTCCAGGCTAGCTTTAATTTATGTAATTTTTTTTTTTTTAAATTTTAGTTACATTTGGTTTTCCCATATTAGTGTTAATTTCTTTACTTCGCTTTGGTTTTAAGATAGTATTAATTTTATATCACAGCCTACCATTTCCTTTTACCATACTGTATCGACTGTGACGTCATAAAACCACATCTAGCATATACAGTCACGAAGCTTGAGTTGTTGAGAGTACTAGGACAGTCTAGTATATTCAGTCACGAAGCTCAATACGTAGTAAATATGCATCCATAGATAGTTGCTAGGTTCGCTAATATCGCCTCATCACAGAAAATGCGAAATAGTACCGGCACAGTCTATGGTTCCTAGCACCCTCACAACTCAAGCTTCGTGACTACATACTAGACTGTGATAAAACTTTTCTCGGGGAAGATTTTATTCTCATTTTTCCCCATCTTCCTTAGTTCTTGTGTGCTTCCAGCGTTGGACAGCTGTTTCGTAGTACGAGCGGTGTGGCAGGTTCGAATCCGCTCCGATAGTAAGTAGGCATATATTTACCATTTCATAATAATAGTAATATGCGTTACAAGAGCGGTATGTTGACGTTTTCATGGTCGAGGAAAAAGATTGAAAAAGCGAAACGTAGTTGAGCTTTTTTAATTTCCGAGAAATGAAACAAAACATGCCGCTCGTGTATCGTACATTATTTTGTGCGAAGATAGTTTATTACATACCTGAAAGAGGAATTTCTAATTACTTGCAATGAAATCTCCATCTTGGTTTCTGTTCAATGACGGCAAATTTGCGAAACAAAAATATCTATCTTCAACATTGTTGCTTTAAAATTTTTTCTGTGTTTACTTTACTCCAGCAGGACGTGATATACGTCTGTCTTTTTTTTCCCCAGTGTATGGTGAGTCTGGAATCTTGTTGATTTTTCACGGCTTCCTTAATGTTACTTGCATCACGAATGCAGTAACTTTAGTGGAGTTGTAGAGTTTACTTAATTTTTGCAAATATTTAAAAACAATAATTAACAGTGCAATTTAGGTGAAATTGCAGTGGTAAGTTTCCAATTTATAATTATTACTATATTGAACGTCTCTAAAAATAATATGTTAAAAGCCTAAAGCAGTAAAATCAATATGTTTTTTTTTATTGGGTTATTTTACGACGCTGTATCAACATCTAGGTTATTTAGCGTCTGAATGATATAAAGGTGATAATGCAGGTGAAATGAATCCGGGGTCCAACACCGAAAGTTACCCAGCATTTGCTCGTATTGGGTTGAGGGAAAACCCCGGAAAAAACCTCAACCAGATAACTTGCCCCGACCGGGATTCGAACCCGGGCCACCTGGTTTCGTGGCCAGACGTGCTGACCGTTACTCCACAGGTGTGGACTCAATATGTTACTAAGCAGTAAGAAGAGGGAAATTGTTATGTGTGTTAGGTTGGGCATACTGAATGTGAAATTGTAGACTTTCCGCGGATTGGTTTTGTGCGGAAACCAAGCAAATACGCACGATCTCGCACAATAGTGTATTGTGATATGTAGCTAACGCTATAGTTGACAGAAGAAATAGTTAAACCGATTTGAATTTTGTTGTCTCGTAAACGCTGTATTTTCGTCGACAGATTCGGACAAAACGAGTCAAGCCATGATCAGGATTATCGACACGGATATTTATTTGTACATAATATTATACAGTATAAAAGAGAGTGCAATTACGTTAAGGGGAGAGGATGGTATTTGTTAAAACGTTTTTCCTATTTGGTGTAAAATATTAATTTTTTGTATGTAGATAGCTCATAGCTGTGGGAACTCAACTAAATAGAAATATTTTGAAAAAAAAATTATTTCGAGGCACAAATTTGAAAAAAATATACCCAATGGAGGATTGTACTAAAACCGATATATCTAAGCCGTTTTTAAAGATAGATTCAAACTTTTTGTTGCAATGAATTTCCAAAAGCATGTTCTACAAACTGTCTGTAACAGAACTTTGATATTAATCCCTACGTTTGTAAAATAAACAATTAAAATTTAATAACAATTTTCTGATTTCCTTTCTTGCAAACAAACGGACAAAATTCTGTTACAGAGAAAAGATCCTAATAGTCTAAAGATTGTGTGTTCTAAATTTCATGCATGTATCTTTAATAATTCAGAAATTATATCCATTTTTGTCTGGCAATGTAGCAAAAAAAATGAAGTTACTGGAAACCGATAAAAGTGGGCGTGTAATTTAAAAATCCATAACGCAGGAAGTTTAAAAATGACGTCTCAACATCCGATAAGGGCACAAATACCCACAAAATGTTATGCAATGCATTCCAAACATATCAAAGGTTATTTTAAAGAAACATTTTTTTTTTTTGAAAATGTAATTTACCGGAAACAACAATAAAAGTGGACGAGTGATTTAAAAATCCATAACGCAGGAAGTTTAAAAATGGCGACTCAACATCCGATAAGGGCACAAATACCCACAAAATGTTATGCAATGCATTCCAAACATATCAAAGGGTATTTTAAAGAAACATTTTTTTTTTTGAAAATGTAATTTACAGGAAACAACAATAAAAGTGGACGAGTGATTTAAAAATCCATAACGCAGGAAGTTTAAAAATGACGTCTCAACATCCGATAAGGGCACAAATACCCACAAAATGTTATGCAATGCATTCCAAACATATCAAAGGGTATTTTAAAGAAACATTTTTTTTTTTTTTGAAAATGTAATTTACCGGAAACAACAATAAAAGTGGACGAGTGATTTTAAAATCCATAACGCAGGAAGTTTAAAAATGGCGACTCAACATCCGATAAGGGCACAAATACCCACAAAATGTTATGCTATGCATTCCACACATATCACAGAGTATTTTAAAGAATTTTTTTTTTAATTTACTCATTTTTCACCAAAAAATACCATCCTCTCCCCTTAAATAAATCGATTTCAAAGGTTTTCACGGACGTATAAATCTTAAGTCGAAAGATGTAATTTATTTTAAATTTAAGGCGTAGGCACAATGTTTCTCAATGAATATTAAGTTTCTTACATTTCACGTAAACATAAACTTGAAAGCCTAAAGTTGTTTGTGTTTATTTGTATCATTTGAAATGGTTTATTTGAATAACACGACAATGAAATTAATTCCCATTAGAATGAAAATGTAAGCGTTAACTTAAAAATGCAAATATTACCGTCAAATTAAAAAAAAATCGGAACATCGTTCAGACCCATTCACAATAATAATAATAATTAAAAATGACGTAAGAATGAAAACGTACCGGTACATAAAAACAAAAAAATCATACTGTTATTCACAATGGGAACATAAACATAACCGGAAAGATACTTGGTAACCATGGAAACATAACAACGACGTCGTTTCGTCAGGTCTATTCTGTTGTATACGTCAGCACTCTGTGGTTGTGTAATCATTATGAATAATCCCATTTGGTAACCTGACCGCAAAGATAAATTACTTGGTAACCATGGAAACATAACAACGACGTCATTTCATCATATTCTGCTGTATACTGCAGCGCTATATGATTGTGTGTTGTTTTAAAATCTCGTAAGCATAAACATGAAAGTTTGTAGTGTTTCATGTTAACGTCTAGGATAATGTTAAAGTCAGTGTTTATGTGAACCATTGTGAATGTTCCACATTAAACCAAACTTGTGTTTCTGTTACGTTTATGTTTAATTTTCATTGTGAATGGGCCATGAACCTCTTTAGATTGTAGTATGCTTGCGTTATGTTTTTTTTTTCTCAAATACCACCCCACGTTGTCATTTGACATTTCTGGTCTCTCCTAGCAATGATTTATTTGTAACCCGTTCTGAGGTTGGAGTGCCTGGAAGGCAGGAGTTATGCTGCCCCGATGATATTATGATGATAGGATGGTTATGAAGTGCCAGGAGAAGTCTCAAACCTAAGCCTAACCTAATTTCCAGACCATGGACGAATACACGAACATTCTCCTTTTAAGAAAAAATTCCTATGTTTTTTTACCGGGAATCGAACTCGGGACTTCAAAAACTGTAGTCAGAAGCTCTGACCACTAGTCCATGAGTGTGTTATGTTTATATCTAACTAGTGGCTTGTACAGCAAATGCTGCAAACTAAGTTCATTAGACGTTCAAATAAACATTTTTCAGATTTATTTTTAATTAAGAATACCAGACATTCTGAAAGCTATTTGCTTCCATAATAATGAAAGATACTCTCTCTCGAGGCAATACTGAAGAGAACCACGCATATAAATATCTACACCACACCGTCATTAAATATATGAAAAAGACCCAACCCCACTTGATTAATAACTATAAAAATATTTGATTTTTAATAATATTATTATCTTACCTAAGTTTTGTAGCTTTCAGTAACATATACTATATATTCTATATAGCCGCCACTCAGTAAAATATAGAAATCAAAATCTAATTTAAGTTATTCTCTACATCTACTTATATAACCCCAAAAGTTTCACTTTCATATCATCAATATAGCATTAGTATGTATAATTAATGAAAAATAGTCACATCATGGCATTAACTACAATAATATTTCATTTCTAATGGTAATAATTTCATCAAACCACCTCAAGTTTTGTAGTTTTTAATATCCAATACACAGCTGTACCCAGAAAATTACACACCACAGAATCGAACCTGTAAATTATTTTAATAAGTTAAGTTTTTAATAACCAATTTAATTTGACCTCCAAATATGTCAGCATTCTTGCAGATCATGGCCTTCGTGTAATATTGTTTACTGTAGTGTGTGTTTTGTTTTATTCTGAAATGCGATTAGCTAGTTCTCAAAACTGAGGACGGATAGATTTTGGAAAATAGGAAAATTATGTTGAAAAATTGACATTTCACTAAAAACTACTATTTTTCTGAAAAACTTTGAGTTCCAAGCTTCAAAATGAGGGGTCATTTATTAAAATCCGTTCAGCCTTTTTCCCGTAATTTCCATTACCAGTTCAAATTATATATATAGATATTCATTTTGAATTTATCCACAAGACTGTAGGCCTAAATAATGAAACAAAAGCAACACGTTGCCATGTCAACAGTGCAGTTGGTGTTTTGTTTATGTGCTCCGCGTGTATTTCCTGATGTGAAAGCAAAACAAAATGCGGCAATGTCATGAATTAACAATAACTCATGGATGTTGACGCTGGCCATCCCTCCGGTTCCTGATCGGCAACTGAATCAACTCATGAGAACCTCGCGGACTAGTGAACGCTGCTACAGCCAGGGCCGCGAGTGTTTACGTGCCGCGACCCCGGCGGGGCCCGTCCTTCGGGGCGAGGCGCAATGTTCATGGAGTCCGTTAATGAGTCGCTGGCGCTGACAATGACCCACATCTCTGTGTCGCAACGTCTTCAACTCCAAATACAGGCCATCTCGTTTACGCTGCTCCCTTACTGCGCACCGAAAATTGGCGACATATCGATATTTTTATATCATGTATAATACATCTTGATTACACAACTTTTAACACTATATCACTTTGGAAATAGTAATATACGTTACAAGAGCGGTATGTTGACGTTTTCATGATCGAGGAAAAGATTGAAAAAGCAAAACGTAGTTGAGCTTTTTTAATTTCCGAGAACATGAAAACAAACATACCGCTCGTGTATCATACATTATTTTCTGCGAAGATCGTTTATTACATACCTGAAAGACGAATTTCTAATTAGTTGCAATGGAATCTCCATGTTGGTTTCTGTTTAATGACGGCAACTTCGGAAAACCAAAATATCTTTCTTCAACATTGTTGCTATAAAATGTTTTCTGTGTTTACTATACTCCAGCAGGCCGTGATACACGTCTGTCTTTTTTTTCCCCCCAGTCTATAAATGCGAACTTAAAACAAACGGTAAGGTT
Source organism: Periplaneta americana (assembly GCF_040183065.1). Classification (NCBI taxonomy): domain Eukaryota; kingdom Metazoa; phylum Arthropoda; class Insecta; order Blattodea; family Blattidae; genus Periplaneta; species Periplaneta americana. The sequence goes on from NC_091117.1 coordinate 5,601,611, forward strand.
ATGTAATGATTTATTTTTCATTTTAATATTTTAACAATATTATTTGTATAAAATATTGCAGTAATAACATCGGCATCTGGAGTCTTGTTGATTTTTTCACGGCTTCCTTAATGTTACTTGTATCAGGAATGCAATAAGTTTCGTGGAGTAGTAGACTTTACTTAATTTTTGCAAATATTTAAAAACAATAATTAACAGTGCAATTTAGGTGAAATTGCAGTGGTAAGTTTCCAATTTATAATTATTACTATGTTAAACGTCTCTAAAAATAATATGTTAAAAGCCTAAAGCAGTAAAATGAATGCCGCGCTTAAGCGGTAAGAAGAGGGAAATTGTTCTGTGTGTTACGTTGGTAATACTGAATGTGGTATTTCACACTTACCGCGTATTGGTTCTGTGCGGAAAACAAGCAAATACGCACGATCTCGCACAAACGTATTATACGACTTTCACGTGTTAAATTTTATGTTACCTTGGTAACATGTTTCGACCTGCCATCGGCCATCATCAGAACTGGTTGTTGCTGATCTTGGCGTCTTTTGTTTGTTTCCTGTGGAGATGTGTTTGTGTAGTGTAATGTGGAGTCAAAGAGTGTGTGTGTGCTCTGAAATTGAGTTGTGTGTTGAGAATTTCATTTGAATGTGTTTTTGTGTGTCTGTATATTTCGTGTTGTTCTAGTGTGTTTAGTTTCTGGCTTTTTGATTGGATGTGTAGAATTTCCATGTCTCACAGTAACATACGAAAACAAAAACAGACACAAGATTGCAACCTTATTCAAGGAATTAAATTACAACATCGCATACAGAACAAATAACACTCTACAAAAACATCTCAACACAAACAAACAAATACAACCACACAGGCGTATACAAACTCAAATGTAACACCTGCAACAACTTCTACATAGGGCAGACAGGCAGATCATTTCAAACACGTTACAAAGAACACATCACAGCCATAACAAAATTACAAAACACCTTCACATATGCGGAACACATCACAAATGCTAACCACATATACAAAGACATCAACACAGACATGGAAATTCTGCACATCCAACCAAAAAGCCAGAAACTCAACACACTAGAACAATATGAAATATGTAGACACATGAAAACACATCCAAATGAAATTCTCAACACACAACTCAATTTCAGAACACGCACACACTCTTTGACTCCACATTACACCACACAAACACACCCCCAACAGGAAACAAAACAAAAGAATCCAAGACCAGCAAGAACCAGTTCTGATGATGGCCGATAGCAGGTCGAAACATGTTAACAAGGTAACATAAAATTTAACACGTGAAAGTCATATAATACGTTTTCTAAACATGTGTAGTATTTCAATATTTGTATCATTGGTGTATTGTAGTCAAACGGCCGACTAGAGCATCGGTTTTCCACGCCTCGGGTTCGAATCCAGGCGGGGAACTAGAGTTTACCTCGCCTACATTCCAACATTTCTCCACAAATTGTCATAATGCAGTGCTATGTACTGTAGTTCATACCTCATAGTGCACTGAGAGCAACGCCTATGGCGGCAGAATAACTACATCTTCGGCTCGTCGCTCATAGATGGAACGGTTGGATGAAGCCAACTCAAGTACCCATCAGTGGATAAAGAATTTGTGTACAATCTGGTAGATATTTTCCGATGTAACTAAACGATGACATTCGCGATATAAATGCACTTTCTAGTAGTGTTTGATCCGTAAACGCCATTTAAAATACAACGTAACGTAACATAAAACGTAACAACATATGAGGTAGTAGAGCAAGTGGACAGCTTCAAATACTTGGGGTGTACTATAAGCAGTAACATGAGCTGCTGCCAGGAAGTCAAAAGGAGGATAGCAATGGCCAAGGAAGCTTTTAATAGGAAAATGAGCATCTTCTGCGGACCTCTGGAAAAAGAACTAAGGAAGAGACTAGTGAAGTGCTTTGTATGGAGTGTGACATTATATGAGAGACAAACATGGACATTACGATGAAGTGAAGAAAAGCGACTAGGAGCATTTGAAATGTGGATATGGAGAAGAATGGAGCGTGTGAAGTGGACAGACAGAATAAGAAATGAAGCTGTGTTGGAAAGAGTGGGTGAAGAAAGAATGATGCTGAAACTGATCAGGAAGAGGAAAAGGAATTGGTTGGGTCACTGGCTGAGAAGAAACTGCCTACTGAAGGATGCACTGGAAGGAATGGTGAACGGGAGAAGAGTTCGGGGCAGAAGAAGATATCAGATGATAGACGACATTAAGATATATGGATCATATGAGGAGACAAAGAGGAAGAAGAAAAAGAGCGAATATTGGAGAATGCTGGGTTTGCAATGAAGGACCCGCCCTATGAATGAATGAATGAATAAATACATTGTGAAATGAGTGGGGTTTGATGAGGTAAAAATCGATACACAGTGACCGTTTGAGCTACGCCGGAAGTATTTTTCTTCCTTATTTTCTTTTGCTCACTAATTCTCTCTTTTTCGTTATAGTATTCTTTATCTCCTTCTTTTGTTTGTCATCTTCATTTTCTTTTGCTCACTAATTCTCTCTTTTCCCTTATAGTATTCTTTATCTCCTTCTTTTGTTTGTCTTCATTTTCTTTTGCTCACTAATTCTCTCTTTTCCCTTATAGTATTCTTTATCTCCTTCTTTTGTTTGTCTTTTTCATTTTCTTTTGCTCACTAATTCTCTCTTTTCCCTTATAGTATTCTTTATCTCCTTCTTTTGTTTGTCTTCTTTTTTATGCTACTAATTCTCACTTTTCCCTTATAGTATTCTTATTCTTCTTCTTATGTCTTTCTTCTTTTCCTGTCATCCATTTCACTCCCTGTCTTTGCGTATGTTTTTCTTCTTGTTCCTTCTTTCCACACTTTCTTTAAATTTCTTTTATCGTTCTTCCTTTGTTTATTCTTTCCACCTTGCTTTGTTACTTCGTCATTTTTCTCTCATTTTTGTTTTCCTTCCTGCTTTCCTTATCGCTTTCCTCCATGTTCTGTATTTCTCTCATCTCTCTTCCGTTTGTTCTTTGTTTCCTTGTCGATGGCGGCTTGGTCACCCCTGCATTAATCGCTGCTGAGCGCTGGTAACACCGGGAGCCGAACTCAAGGTCAGCCAAATCTTTGGCGAATGAATCAGCACGAGGAAGTTGATTGATATAGATTTCCAATCAGGAGCGATTTGAATAAATAGAGGCCAGCTACTGCTCTTGCAGAGTTGCGTAGGATCTCGTATATTACGAGACATCCGCGAGGCTATTTTTGTAATTTGGCGGAATTTATGTTACGTATTCTTAAATATAATAACAAAAAATATACATTGTTTTTCCTATTCCTTATGGAAATAATACTTCCTTGCCTTCTTTGATATGCTTTCTTATTAAGCACTGGTAACTAATAGGCTCAGTAGGCTACAATCAAGTCTCTTTCTGTGGCTGAGTGGTGAGACATTTAGCCTTCACTCAGGCGGTCCGCGTTCGAGTCCCGGTCAGACCTAGGAATTTTCATTAAAAAAATTAACCAAAATATTATGGAATATGGAAATGTTTTTGGTGTTAATTGCATTCTACACATCGTGAATTGTGAAAATCTTTGTTCCCATTCCGCTAGAGGGAATATTTCAGAACAGTAATTCTTAAACTGTGGTCCGCGGACACCTGGGGGTCCGAGAACTAATAGTCAGGGATCCGCAAGTGAGTTTTCAAATTAAAATATGGTATGTTGTCTAATTATTAAAAATATAACACAAATACCATACAATTTTAGCAACAAACATAAGTTAATTTTCATTAAAAATGTCATTATACCTTTTTTTTATTGACGTAGCTAATTTTTTCAAAATTTATAACCTTGAGTTTGTAATAATTTGTACTGACTTGACACCATGTGACTTCTTTTCTTTTTTTTTTTTTTGTAGTGTAAAGAATGCAGTTTATGTGCTTCCCCCCTACCCCAGGACATTAAAGTAGCGAAAAAGTTTCAAATTCAAATTTTCGGAAAACCTATTATTTCTGTTGCCACGGGAGACATTGAAAAATGACAACTCTTTAAAGGGTTAGGTACAGCTTACAGCAGTAAAATTTTTGGAAATATTCAACATTTTTTCTTCCATTACTGTATCTTGTACAATAATGAAAATTGGTATGTGTAAAACACTGTCCTTCTGCTATAAGAAAAACATTTTTTTACGATTTAAAAAAAATATTTATATATATATATTTTTTTTTCAAAATTCAGAGTGATGGCAGTTCACTGTGCAGTGATGAAGCGTTTCCCTCATAACTCATAAACTTGTTAACTTTTTCACGTTCTCTCTCTTTTATTTTATTGCTGAAATTCATGTTTACAATATCATGCTCTTTCAACTACATTCCTTAATAAATAACATTTTTTTTATTTTGACCATTTTTTAAAATGAATTTATTTTTTATCAGACAATCTATCAAAGGTAGAGAAGTGATCTTGCATCATATTGTAGATATGACATGAATAAATGCACACAAAAAATTTCATCACAGAATGTTGGATAGTTTTTGAGTTATGTGGGAAACGCTTCATCACTGCACAGTGAACTGAATTTTGAAAAAAAAAAAATGTAAATAATTTTTTTAATCGTAAAAATTTTTTTTTTCATATAGCAGAAGGGCAGTGTTTTACACATACTAATTTTCATTATTGTACAAGATACAGTAATGGAGGAAAAAATGTTGAATATTTCCAAAATTTTACTGCTATAAGCTGTACCTAACCTCTTAATATAAATTCGTTTTGTATTCTGCATCTGCCGAAAACAATTCAGTAAAAATTATCTGATCTTTTAGTTATATATTATGTGAATACAAATAAAATATATTTCGGTTTTTATGAACGAAATTCAATAAGACATTGTTATAAATTTATGCCTTAATATAACGATTTCTAACATAGAATGTTTATAGGGTGCCAATGAAAACTTTCAGAGTTTCTTAAATCGTATGCGCCAAGTTCTTGTGTTATTAGTACTTACTTAATAATAATGAACCAAGCGATTTAGCTCAGTCAGTAGCGTTTGAGACTTGCATTCGAGAGGTCCAAGGTTCAAAATCCTGTGCCAGGCAATCTGCCTGGGGTTTTTCATGGTTTACCTCAGTCACAAAAGACAAATGGCGGATTGGAAATTTACGTAACATGATTCATCACCGTCTCAATCACCAATATCATAAACATTAATCAAAATCTAAAAATCACTTACATGAACACAGGCCCTCTCCATTCTACAACGCACAATACAAACAAGAATACAACAATAGCAGAAAAGGCGTACTGGTATACTCACAGATCCTAAACACCGATATAACCAGAGATGTTAAAGCGTACTTACTTACTTACTGACTTTTAAGGAACCCGCAGGTTCATTGCCGTCCTCACATAAGCCCGCCATCGGTCCTTATCCTGAGCAAGATTAATCCAGTCTCTATCATCATATCCCACCTCCCTCAAATCCATTTTAATATTATCTTCCCATCTACGTCTCGGCCTCCCCAAAGGTATTTTTCCCTCTGGCCTCCCAACTAACACTCTATATGCATTTCTGGATTCGCCCATACGTGCTGCATGCCCTGCCCATCTCAAACGTCTGGATTTAATGTTCCTAATTATGTCAGGTGAAGAATACAATGCGTGCAGTTCTGTGTTGTGTAACTTTCTCCATTCTCCTGTAACTTCATCCCTCTTAGCCACAAATATTTCCTAAGCACCTTATTCTCAAACACCCTTAACCTATGTTCCTCTCTCAAAGTGAGAGTACAAGTTTCACAACCATACAGAACAACCGGTAATGTAACTGTTTTATAAATTCTAACTTTCAGATTTTTTGACAGCAGACTAGATGACAAAAGCTTCTCAACCGAATAATAACAGGCATTTCCCATATTTATTCTGCGTTTAATTTCCTCCCGAGTATCATTTATATTTGTTACTGTTGCTCCAAGATATTTGAATTTTTCCACCTCTTCAAAGAATGTCTCCAATTTTTATATTTCCATATTGTACAATATTCTGGTCACGAGAGATAATCATATACTTAGTTTTTTTTTTTTTTTTTTTTTTTTTTTTCGGAATTTACTTCCAACCCTATCGCTTTACTTGTTTCAAGTACAGGGACATCATTTTATTTTTACTAACATTTTAAATATTAACTTGCCTATACCTCTGGATCAACGCCGTTTGCTACCCCCTTCTACGACTGGAGTTCGATGATACTGGTGTAATATACAAACAAATCACTTTACTAGGTATAGGAGGGAAGAAAAGTAGTGCATCCATTTACGTAAATCAGGAAATATTGCGCTTTTGAGTTTGATCATTTTCATTAGGTTTTTGTTTAATCAAAGTAGAGTACAGTATTAACAATGAGTGTTTTTACTCACGAACTGAGCTATCCATTTGGACGTATTCATTATGTAGTGTATATTATACTGTCTACAGCACATTAGCGTACAATATAGAGAATGAAGTTAAATTGAAAAATAATCATAATATGGATATTTAAACAAATTTTTTAAAATGGTGGCCGTTCATTTCGATATAGGCTTCAGTTCTAATGTGCATATTATCGCACTATAGACTATTGTACCTAATCCCAATTACCAGTTTCGTCCTTCGTACAAGTAACTCATGTTGAAATAATTCTGTACCTACTCTATAAAAGAGTACCTTACGTACTGTAAATTCAATCTTCACTTCTGCCCGATCCGAAAAGATAAAATTACTCAGACATACTATCTGCTGTCCGTCCAAGTGGTTATGTCGTAGGGTCGTAGAAAGGGAGGAAATCATGTGACAGGCCCTTTTATGTAGGTTATTTTAAACAGTTGTATAATATTACTAGACGTCCAATTCCTAACAGAAATTAATGTTCTCAGAAAACAGCTAAGACAGCTCAGCCACTAGCTGGCGAATAAAAGCTGGTGGGGGAAACCAGAATACGACATAGGCAAATGGACGACAGTACCTGTGCGAAAATGATTCAATATTGAAAGCTCTTTCGTCACTGGAAAACGCGAACATATTTTTGGAACGTACTGTTTACTATGGCCGTAAGGCTACTATGACTATATATGCGGTCTTGGATCTGTGTGGAGGACGGTTGAACTTCATTAGTAGAAGGGGTGGGAGTGAATACATTAAAAAACTCAGGTACAATAAAAATTGAAGTAAAAATAAAATGATGTCCCTGTATAATTCCCGTGTTTTCCCTAATCGTTTGTGTATTTTCTCCTAACATATTCACGTCATCCGCATAGACAAGAAGCTGATGTAACCCGTTCAATTCCAAACCCTCTCTGTTATCCTGGACTTTCCTAATGGCATATTCTGGAGCGAATGTATATAAATAAACTTAACCGAAAATAATAATCTTATGATAGTTTTGTCATAATTTTGAAAATTTGACTGTCTTTTTGAAGGCCAGACCCGGGACAAACCTGCACTTGCGCTGATATTTTCCCATTGTGCGCTCTATGCCATTATTGTTCCAGTGCTCTCCAGCGCTGATATTATCAGCGACTGTTGCGTTCAGTGTTCAGAACCGTTCTACTTACCTTCATATAATCCTCCTCTAATCGAACGTTCCAGAGTTGTTTACCTTGTAGAATGTAAATTGTTTTCCAGCGAAGGGCCAATTTGTTCTAGGAATCTCCTACAAAGAATATTAATGAACCAATTTGCTTCAACGTATTAAATTAATTTCAGAACACTCCCCTTCGTAATTTTCTCATAGTTGTCCTAAAGCCTTAAGATAAATGTTGGAATGAGTTTTAAAAGAAATAGGTCACGAATTTATTTGCCATTTCGGATCTATTTCGGATTTCCAAATGACGTTCATTTCATTTCGGCCAGCAATGGAGACTTGATCTTGGACAATTTTTCGTCTGGGATGTCGCTACAGAGTCACGGATAAACATAGATTATTATCTCTCAAAAGATTCCGTGTAAGTAAATTAAACTCGTTTCTTGACACTTATAACCTGAGTCATACAGAAAGTTTTCCAACCAGAATACTAGCTGGGAGTAGTCCAGCCAATCATCATATGTTTATAAAAGTATATTGAATTGGTTGGTGTGTATGTATTTGCGTATGCCTGCACTTGGTTTCCCTTCATTTAACTTGCACTCTCCTCCCTTCCAAATTTTCACCAAAACTCAAGTAAAGAATGTGGGAGCTCTGTGAAAACGTCTTAAAACAACCAATTAAAAGAAAACAATTCAGATGTCAGCCCTTTCTATATTCCAATTAGAAGTGTAAATGATGATATGGTCAACATATTGTACGAAATGACAGTTTTCGTGGCGAGGGTAGAGGATGTGTGAAGTTGGGAAAAGAACCGCTCCTTGGGGTACTCCTGTATTTATACAGGGTGATTCACTAGGAAAGGTAAAACATTTAGGATTTTAAGTGAAAAAGTTCATATGAACGTAGGTCCGTTTTCGAACTAGATGCATTTTTTTTTTGGTAAAACGTCTCGCCCCAATGTGAATCAGACGTTACCATATGCTGCTCACTTGAGACAAGGTCACCGATCGCAATGAATGACGTAACATTGGTATCTGCATTATGAGGGATTTACAGAGGTGTGAAAATTATTAGAATAATCTTAATTTTAAAGGTTTTTTAATAGTTCCTTCACAAATATTCATTGAATTGATGAATATTGGTATATAATATTACTATACTGATGTAGGATATATTTACTACTAACAATGCCGGAAAGCATTGTTGTACATTGGTATTTTTCTTATTTTACAATTGTTATGGGAATTCAGAAATTATTATATTATGTTGGCGGAATTGGAAACATCAAAAATTAATTAAGAAATGCTTTAAACAAATTGTTCTTTGCGTTTACATTGTTGTGAAGGTTCAAATGAACGTATACATCTGTTTTGTGCATATAATTTTTTATGTTTCCAATTTCGCCAACATAATATAATAATTTCTGAATTCCCATAACAATTGTAAAATAAGAAAAATACCAATGTACAACAATGCTTTCCGGCATTGTTAGTAGTAAATATATCCTACATCAGTATAGTAATATATACCAATATTCATCAATTCAATTAATATTTTTGAAGGAACTATTAAAAAACCTTAAAATTAAGATTATTCTAATAATTTTCACACCTCTGTAGATAAGAGAAGAGAAACAAACCGGGTGGTGGGGCATTATTACACTATCACTTACCAGTTCACAGCAGTTCAGTCAGCTACTACAGTACAGTAGTTATACAGGTACAGTTATCGGAAGTGTTAAGTTGTCTTTTTCAAGATGCCTTGTAAATTTTCGACTGCAGAATACGCCGATATTGTGTGTGTTTATGGTTTGTGCGATGGAAGTTCCTTGCGTGCCGTAGCTGAATATGAACGACGCTTTCCGAATAGAAGGGTACCATATCTAAGAGTACTTACTGTCTATGGGGTTGGATGAAAGACTTGGTATAGCAAAGGAAGGGGGAAACGAGAGAGGTGCTAATCGACCGTATTTTGGATGCGGCATAAAGAATAACGCCCAACTCTCCCAAGCGATGAGCGCGATTCACGCCCGAGCGTAACAGTGCATTGAAGCAGAAGGAGGTACCTTTGAAAATATGCGAAAACATCGACCCCGACGTCTAGAATATTAGGTATGTATGCATACGTGAATATAAACTTTAAATTTGTCCGTTATCTGTCTCTAAATGCGAGTTGGTACAATGGAGTCTCAGAAGTTTTTGTGAAATCAAAGAGCCGTATCTCCGTAACCGTTCCAAAACGGACCTATATTCATATGAACTTTTTCACTCAGAATGACTTCAGAATTCACGTCCAAAATTTTTTACCTTTCTTCGTGAATCACCCTGTATGTAGTTTAGTAGAGTACTGACGATTTATTTTGACTTTGAAGGTTCTGTTGCTTTAGATAGCTGCTTATTTATAGGAATGCATGAATCGGGTAAATTTCCAGCGAGTAATTTTATAATAAACCCTTCAGTCCAGTGTCGGATGCTTTTTCTATATCAAAGAATACACATACTTTATGCATGCCTTATTAGTATGAATATTTACATACACGAAATAACTGACGAGAGATATTCAAATTCAATATATTCAAATTTATTTACAATTTACATTTGAAATGAATACATGTCAATATATACCCGAAATGAGCATATGCTCGTGCTCGGGTACAGTCCAGTAGTCTACGTAAATTTTACAGGGATCAAATAATAATGCTGAAGATAGAAATAATAGTAGTAATAATAATAATAATAATAATAATAATAATAATAATAAAATAATCGTGACAGAAATGATACAAAGATTGTAATACAAAATAATTCATTAATAATAATAATAATAATAATAATAATAATAATAATGATGATGATGATGATGATAATAATAATAGTGATAAAACAAAAATATTTACAATAATAAAATAAATACTAAGACGGATAATAGTACATTATACAACGAGCCTATAATGATAGTAATTAAGAAGCGAGTATGGATATTTATGAAACGAGCGCAAGCGACTTTCATAATTTTCATACGAGCTTCTTAATTACCATTATAGGCGAGTTTCATACGACTTTTTATGCTCGACCATATTTCTAACTTGAAATTACCGGTATTCAGATGTATACATTTTATTTGTACCTGACAAGATCGGAAGTGACCTTGTTCTAGGTCGTGAATTGTGAGATGTGCGCAGACGCGAAAGTATTGATTTTTTCCGAGGAACAATAATGTCATTGACCTTGACGTAGTCCCGTTAAACTTGATAATATTATAATATTTTAACCTTGATTATTAAATTCGACATTGAAAAACGAGATGACAAATTGAATTTATTTGAATATTATTTACAATTAACGCTAATTATTATAGTAACAGAACATAACCTTCTGCGACAGTATTGGATTTCCAGCCTCCGTGACTTTTCGCTAATTCTCTTTCGATTGCATATCCGAGAATAATCGATACTTGCGGTTTTAATAACGGTACAAAGCTGACTTGTCATTGCTGAACACCTGTAAGCTGAGTTATCATTGGCTGAAGACCTGTACTTTAATGACATGCATTAAAGGTCTGCTACCAGGTGTATAATTAGTACATATCGGCATGGTCGAGCATAAAATAAAATATAAAACCACTAGCGAGAGTTAACACAACTTAAATAAGCATATAATAACCGGGAAAAAAATGACGAACTCGAAAATCAACAGAAAAGTTCGTTGTATCGCAGACGACAGCAACCGCCGTATTGACAGATACAATGACGTATGTTCTGTTCATACGGTTATTGTTCAAACTTCGTCACTTTTACCGTCTCAGGGACTCTGAGAACCACGCGACTGTTTTGCCATCTGTTGAGTATTCTGTCCTAGTAACTGCATTGTGCTACCATCTACAGAGGAGTCTGTAAACCATTTTGAATGCGCAGAGCTGTAAGCATGGTAAAATGAAGCACAAAACAACAAAGAACTTGAGGCTGACTGAAGTAACAACAATAATTACTCTGTGTAATTGCAATTACTTGAAGGAATAAATAAGCCTGGGCATGCTACAGCGGACCTTGGAGAAAACCATAGCAATTACAAACGCCAAGGCTTCTGATTCTCTGCCATATTTCTTTCACGGAGTAGGAATCTGGAATTTAATTTAGTCTTTGGTTACTTGATTTAATTGAATGACTCACTCAAAGAAAGGAAACAATAAATTCCAATTCAGCAAAATTAAATAAAACAATAAATATAATGTTTAATACTTTCGATTCTGTAGTTACAAATATCTATACTAATAATAAATCTGTAGCCGAAATTTTTCTGGTAATTTTCTATTTTCCAAAAATAATTGGTCCTAACATATATAATTAACCACCCTGAAACCGAAAATCGCTTTTTTTTATTTTTGTTTGTATGTCTGTCTGTCTGTCTGTATGTTTGTTACCTTTTCACGCAATAATGGCTGAACGGATTTCGATGAAAATTGGAATATAAATTAAGTTCGTTGTAACTTATATTTTAGGCTACATGACATTCAAAATACATTATTTAAAAGGGGGTTATAAGGGATCCTGAATTAAATAAATCGAAATATCTCGCTTATTATTCATTTTTGTGAAAAATGTTACATTATAAAAGTTTCTTTAAAAATAATTTGCGATAAGTTTTATTCCATGAAAAATTTTCATAGGACTGATATTTAATGAGATAAATGAGTTTTAAAATTAAAATAACTTCCATCTAAGGCCGTGTAATGAATTACAAAACAAATGACTTCGTCTATAAGGGGCCTTGGACAGCAACAATCGAAAGCTATGAAAGATAGCCTACAGAGAATGTTTCTGTGTTTGTATGAAGTAATATCGGAAGCTAAATTAACCGATTTGTATAATTAATTATTATTTCACCATTGGAAAGTGTAGTTTCTCTAGATGGACATAATGCTATAATATTATTACAGTAACTTCTGATATAATATAATATAATATAATATAATATAATATAATATAATATAATATAATATAATATAATATAACATAATATAATATAATATAATTTAAGTTATTTGAAGGGTTCAGTACCATACTGGGCCAAGCGCCATTTACTGAATACGTAGAAAAGAAGGGTTAAAATTAAGTTATTACCATAATTCAATGGAAGCCTATAACAAGTAAAATAAAATATACACATTAAATCTAAATGATGTCAATCTTCATTAAACTACTGTATGGTTGCATGTAATAACAATTAAGAAACATGTTAAAGGAATTGTCCTTGAACCAAATGAGTGTCTCTGGACCAAAATGATCGCATTTTAGTTATTTGGATGCAATTTAAATTAAGTAACATATTAAACGATTTATCCTTCTATCAAACACGAATGTTCCCTGGATCAAATGTCCTATTTTAATTGTGTAATTACTTTATATTTATTTCTAACGGGTGCAGCGGAGCGCACGGGTACGGCTAGTACAATTAATAAGAAGTGAGAACTATTTTAGAAATAATGTTTAGATTAAATTGAAAACACCATTTTGTTGAGGTAAGGATAGAGTTTAACGTCATGAATCTTGATTTCAATTGTTTTATTTCCATTGTTGCGAAATGAAATCAGAGATACTGAAGGTATTTTATGTGGATTATGCGTTTTTACTTTTTCATTGTACGAAGTAGCTAGACAAAAAGTATATATAGGTATATACAGAGTGTTTCCGAGGTGGTGTTACAAACTTTCAGGGATGATGGCGAAGGGCACATGTATCAATTTGAGATAAAAAACCATGGTCCGGAAATGACTGAGTCGAAAGTTATAAGCAAAAATAGTTGTCTGGAAATGGAATTGTAATTTGGCACCACGTGCCCTCCTTCCCTTAACCTTTGGAACAGTCGTGGAAAGACGGTATGGGCCGGATGTCTCCTACGTGGGTACTTGCCCCGATACAATCTGTGAGCTTGTCTACTGTTCCCATTGGCTCATCCGTATTCGAAAATCAGGTCTGCTTATTCCGCTCTCGTGTACTCCTCCATTTCACTAGGACTGATCGACTGGACACTGCAACTTGTACACATACACTGCTGTCTACAGACGTGCATATCAGGACCGACCATGTCCGTTACACATTACGCTATCTGCATTGCTTTAGTGTAGTTTCCTGTCCCCACCCCTCAGACAGCGCACTGAATGGAATACTGTAAGTAGACAACGTAAACAACGTCAGATGAATACAGTATGTGTAAGATGTACAGATAAATACACATAAATAAGGTGTACAGAGCAATAAAATTATTTCATTTCCACACAACTATTTTTGCTTGTAACTTTCGACTCTGTCATTACCGGACCACGGTTCCTTATCTCAAATTGATACATGTGCCCTTCGCCATCATCCCTGAAAGTTTGTAACACCACCTCGGAAACACCCTGTATACAGTATATACCAGGTGTTTCAGACCACCCGTATCAGCGTTTTTTCTCAAAAACAATGTGATAATGGTTGTTCATAAAAAAAAATTGATAACCAAAATCTATGTAAGGAATCGATTGGTGGTAGTACCATTTCTCGTAACAAACCGGAAGTAGGGGTACTATAGTCAACTTCGAAATTTAAAATGAGAACATGGGTCATTGAAGGTACCATTGGAAACTACTTTTAAAAAGAAACAACTTTTACTGAAACTTTTTTTCTTCTAACTTTCATTGTTTACTCACAAAGCAACAGAAATGGTATGTTCTGAGAAATGCCGTATGTTGTTCATGTACGTACACTCTTCATAGTAAATGTTCAAAATGTATGCCACCCTGTGCTAGACAATGTTCTGATCAGCTCCTAATATTCGTAATTGCACTTCAGCACAGCTGAGAGACCCACAGGCTTCTCTAATTCTGTTTTTCATATCTTCTCTAGTTGTTGGACTCACCTGGTAGAACATAAGGTGGCGAACACTTTCAACACGTACAGAGGTGTGAAAATTATTAGAATAAATTTAATTTTAAAGGTTTTTTAATAGTTCCTTCACAAATGTTCATTGAATTGATGAATATTGATATATAATATTACTATACTGATGTAGGATATATTTACTACTAACAATGCCGGAAAACATTGTTGTACATTGGTATTTTTCTTATTTTACAATTGTTATGGGAACTGAGAAATTATTATATTATGTTGGCGGAATTGGAAACATAAAAAATTATATGCACAAAACAGATGTACTACTTAGTTCAAAAAGTTCCCGGAATTTTACTACCATTTTTCGTATTAATATATAACAAGGGATGTTATACATTTGTTTTGTTGGTAACATTCATGATGTCATTTCCTTAAAGTTTGTTGATAATGGCGATTGTTGGTTTTGAGTTGTAGGCAATTGTTTATCATAGTGTTTTGTTTGTTCGTCGCATTTTGTAATTAACGTCCACAGAGCAACGTACAAACACAAAACTCCTGCAGAGACATTAAGATTACACAATGTTCTTCACAAGCATCTCAACATGCATTACGTGTCTCAGAAGTTGGTTCCGAAAATGTTGTCGGCAGAACAGAAAGAAACAAGAATGACTCTTGCTCAAGAGGAGTAGAATAGTATTTCTACTCCTCTTGCTCTTGCTGGGGATATGATCAGTATGGCTGATGAAGATGGTGATTTCTTAAACAAAATTATTGCTGGAGATGAAACTTGGTGCTACTTGTACGACCCAGTCCCTAAACGACAGTCTTCTGAGTGGAAATCGAAAACATCTCCTCGGAAGCAAAAATTTCCTAGGGACACTTCCAAAGGGAGTTTTCTTCGACTTTCAGGGTCTCATCCACCATGAGTTCATTCCAGAAGGTAGTACTGTAACGAAAGAATTGTACGTAGAAACCCTCCGTCGCCTCCGGGACGCAGTGAGAAGGAAACGTCCAGAAAAGTGGGTAGAAAACAACTGGTTCCTTATGCATGACAATGCACCTGCTCATCGCGCAATTATTGTAAAGAATTTTCTTGCCAGGCACAACATAACTGCTTTGGATCATCCACCATACTCTCCTGATCTCTCACCACCTGATTACTTTCTGTTTCCCCGTCTGAAAAGTCATCTGGAAGGACGGAGATTCAATGCTGAAGAGGTTATCGCAAACGCGACGAGAGCACTAAGACGGGTTTCACAAAATGGCTTCCAGGCCTGCTTCCAGGAACTCTACACGCGTTGGCAAAAGTGTGTTGTTGCGGAAGGCAACTATTTTGAAGGGAATGCTGTAGAATAGTGTTTAAGGTACGTTGTTTCTATGATACTAGCAAATTCCGGGAACTTTTTGAACCTAGTATGTATACGTTCATTTGAACCTTCACAACAATGTAAACGCAAAAAACAATTTGTTTAAAGCATTTCTTAATTAATTTTTTATGCTTCCAATTCCGCCAACATAATATAATAATTTCTGAATTCCCATAACAATTGTAAAATAAGAAAAATACCAATGTACAACAATGCTTTCCGGCATTGTTAGTAGTAAATATATCATACATCGGTATAGTAATATTATATACCAATATTCATCAATTCAATGAACATTTGTGAAGGAACTATTAAAAAACCTTTAAAATTAAGATATTCTAATAATTTTCACACCTCTGTACTATGAGGAGAGTATGTACAGTAGTGGCAAAAAAAAAAAAACCGGACCGACCCTTGTAGCTGATTTCAGAGCCTTGTTCACTGCAGAGCACGATAGACTGGTAACTAAGACTTTCGTGGTTCGAATCCTGCCTGGGAAAGAAACTTGTTTTTGTTCCTTATTCAAAATTATTTCCAATACTTTTCGATTGCAGCGATATTTTACTACTTAATTAACTTATTATTCCCAGAAGATGAATTTTACGAGCAATCGAAAACTATTACGTTAAAGTAGTTGTTATTGACTGGGAAGGTGACATTGTGATACATTTTTGAACTCGTCTTAATGTGGGTAATCAATATAACATGATTAAAGTATGTAGTGCTATATGAAAAATTGATGACGTCACGTGTATCTTGTACCATAATGTAGTTACATGCACGAAATCTCTACACTCATGTTAGCCCCTTGTTCTAACGTAACGCTCAAAAACAAAAATTCCAATATTTATTCAAACAAAAAAGTTATAATAGGTGCACAAGATAAATGGGACACCCTGTATAATGTAAAACTATGAAACCTAAGAACGAATATTGGGGAAAGCGACTTTTAACCCACCATTTATGATCAGGACCACAATATTAACACCAGTGGCGTAGCATGAAATTTTGAGCAGGGGAAACTAACTTAAGTTGTCTTTCATGCAATAATATGAGATAACGTATTACAATACAGTCTTAAAATAAATAGTAGTCAATTTCAAGTCAGCAGTCGAAGATTGGTTGGAACATCGCAAGTAACACCAATAAGGCATGACCTCAAATGATACGTAGTAAAATATGATTTCACGGTTTACACATATCTCTTAACAAATAGACACGTATACGTATACCATTAGCTCACTCCCTGTCATACTTAGAGAAATCACAATATTAGTATCATTACGTAAGTATGCGTCTGTCTTTTGGTTGTGTCCTTCATTCACAGCAAGGGAGTCGGTCGTTTGTTTTTTAAATCACACTTTTGTTCGTAAGTCAGTCTTGATAATACAATTGTCCTAAAAAATTCAAGTAAATTAGTGTCAGGAACTGTTATTTCGCTCATTACTTATTATATCAGCCACAATGCACACTAACACTTCAACTGAACACAACTGACGAAAAGGGATAACGCGGAAACTACTTATTTTAAATGTTAAAGCTAGCTTCTTGCGAGCCTTGCGACCAGGGTAGTTTAGTTAGAAAGGGATGGAAAATCTGCGGGGTGGATTACACAGAAGAAACCAGCCTGCTTGGAAGCTGGTGTGTACAGGCTTCTTGTTTACTGCTGCATCACAAATCATCCTGAGCTGCCGCATCACAATATTTAACGCGTAAATAAAAATTCTATTAAAATTAATAAATAATTTTCTCCATAAACTGCCGGTTTATTATGAAATTATTATTAACTGGGGAAGCTAAGCTTTTTAGCTTACATTGACGCTACGCCACTGATTAGCACACGAAAGAATCAGATAAGCAAAAATCGGTTAAATTTCGCAGAGCAATGTTATTGACAGTTAAGTCGAGTATATTTTGATTGCTCTCCTTATGAATAGTCTTCAATGGAAACATCAAGTGTGAATCATTGCCCAGCAACGTTGACTTACGTGACCAAATGCAGAAATCGTAATGTTTCCTGTGCCAGAGTGTGTCCAGCTCTAAAGATACAAAACAATACCATTGTATGTCGAAACACAATGCTGTTTTGCCTCAGACTTTATAAACACAGGCAGTAAGTCATTTGTTAAGTATTTAATAACACATCACATGTGCTTGAAATTCATGACACAACATTTACACATACATCGCTACTCAAAGGGAATTCTCGTCTTAAAACTGCCATAACAATTTATAAATTAGAATTACTGTAAAAAGCATTTGTTACGCGCAATGAGGTTCAGATTGTTTTGGTTCCCGTTACCATGGTAACAGGTCTGTTGATGAACATTCAATGCATTGGGTGGTAAGAATAAAGCTCAAGTACTTTCTCGAGGTTTGTACTTATGAGTATGAACACTTTTTGTGACTATATATGCGTAACCACTAGAAAAAGCTCATTTTCGTACGAATAAAAACAGTCTATCTAATGCGAATATATACTCATCTCTACAGCCTTCTTGATAATTTATTTTAAAAGTTAGTGTATACTCGTGTTATATGTACTCTTTGACCACATTGCTCCGTGATGCTCAATTTTTTATAGACTTTCACATGCTGTCGGCATGGTTAGTGGCTTGTGTTTTGATTTTTGTAAATTTTAATAATGGATAAACAAATAAATAAATAAATAAATAATAAATAAATAATAAATAAACTAGTAAATAAATAATAAATAAACTAGTAAATACGTAAATAAATAAATAAATAAATAAATAAATAAATAAATTAATAAATAAATAAATAAATAAATAAATAAATAAATAAATAAATAAATAAATAAATAAATAAATAAATAAATAAATAAATAAATAAATAAGGAATAAAGTAAGTAAATACATAAATAGATAATCAAGTAAACATGTAAAAAATAAACAAATAAATAAGTAAACGATTATGTCGTTAAATAAATAAATGAGTGAACTATAAATAAATAAATAAATGAATAAATGAATAAATGAATAAATGAGTGAACTATAAATAAATAAATGAATAAATGAATAAATGAATAAACAAATAAATAAATAAATAAACTAGTAAATAAATAAAGAATAAAGTAAGTAAATACATAAATAGATAATCAAGTATATATGTAAACAATAAACAAATAAATAAGTAAACGATTATGTGATTAAATAAATAAATGAGTAAATAATAAATTAATAAGTAAATAAATAAATAAATGGATGGATGGATGGATGGATGAACAAATAAATATATATATATATATATATATATATATATAAATGAATAAATGAATGAATGAAGAAATGAATGAATGAATAAATGAATGAATGAAGAAATGAATGAATGAATAAATGAATAAATAAATAAATAAATAAATAAATAAATAAATAAATAAATGCGTAAATAGATATATAGATAAATAGCTAAAAAATAAATAAGTAATAAATACATAAACACGTAAACAAGTAAACAAATAAGTAAATAAACTATTAAATTATTAAATAAGTAAATAAATGAATACATAAAAATAAAGAAGGAAATAAATAAATAAATACATAAATAGATAAACAAGTAAACAATAAATAAGTAAACGATTATATTATTAAATAAATAAATGAATAAAATAGATAAATAAATAAGTAAATAAACAAACAAATAAATAAAATGAAAACAGTTACGTCATGTAGCCATAATTATAGAATTTTTAAGCTGTAAATGCAACTGACTGTTTCTGAATACACTTCATTTCCGCTTGTCATAATTTAGAGATCACAGATCTTATCTGCTCCAGGCTGTGGCGAACAGCCTCGACTGAAGTTAAATTCGTAGAATTGTGTGAATATTATCTCGTAGCTTGCAAGCCTTGACGGAATTTGAATGCTTCCCGCACGGGCACCGACCTTAGCGTCCAATTAATTCCCAGTTTCATAAGATTCCAAGGCCCCCTCATTACTGTATAAATCTCACCTGAGCTGTATCAACCAAGCCGTGATCTATGTGCCCGCTCTTACATAACCGTGTGAACACAGAAATTAGTGGAAGGTTGCAGAGCTCTTGGGGGCCAGAGGTATCCTTCCGCGGCAAAAAATTGTCACGCAACTGAGTTACAGATCCCCCCCCCCCCCCGGAGGTTGTCGTGGTTCCTTGTGGCTCGAAGGCGATGGACTTTCAAGAAGCTATAAAATGGTTATCAAGGCATTATTCGAAAGGAAAGTGGCACTGAGAGTGCCATATCGTAGATTCAGGGCACGCAAACCTTTGCTTAATTGAGAGACTAAAAACTGAAATTACCATTGACGCTATATAGTTACTTACCCGAAAATACCGATAAGTACAGTCTTAGAAAAAGTTTTGTCAGAAGAATACAATGCGTGTAGTTCTGTGTTGTGTAACTTTCTCCATTCTCCTGTAACTTCATCCCTCTTAGCCCCAAATATTTCCCTAAGCACCTTATTCTCAAACACCCTTAACCTATGTTCCTCTCTCAAAGTGAGAGTCCAAGTTTCACAACCATACAGAACAACCGGTAATATAACTGTTTTATAAATTCTAACTTTCAGATTTTTTGACAGCAGACTGGATGGTAAAAGCTTCTCAACCGAATAATAGCAGGCATTTCTCATATTTATTCTGTGTTTAATTTCCTGCCGAGTATCATTTATATTTGTTACTGTTGCTCCAAGATATTTGAACTTCTCAACCTCGTCAAAGAATAAATTTCCAATTTTTATATTTCCATTTCGTACAATATTCTTGTCACGAGACATAATTATATACTTTGTCTTTTCGTGATTTACTTACTAGCCTATCTCTTTACCTGCTTACTTACTTACTTACTTACTTACTGGCTTTTAAGGAACCCGGAGGTTCGTTGCCGCCCTCACATAAGCCCGCCATTGGTCCCTATCCTGAGCAAGACCAATCCAATGTCTATCATCATATCCCACCTCCCTCAAATCCATTTTAATATTACCTTCCCATCTACGTCTCGGCCTCCCCAAAGGTCTTTTCCCCTCTGGCCTCCCAACTAACACTCTATATGCATTTCTGGATTCGCCCATACGTGCTACATGCCCTGCCCATCTCAAACGT